>NC_056461.1:7067926-7127926 GCF_018296145.1 Oncorhynchus tshawytscha | reverse complement strand
ATACTGAGTCAAGACCGAGACCGGGAAGGGAACAAGGGGTCCGGGACTGAGACCAAAAAAATGCGAGTCCAATTCAAGACCGTGATCAGAATTTAGTCACGTAACCATCATATTAAAAGCGCAATAGCGCAGTAGTTTACCCAAGGTCTAGCTAGCTAGCTTCAGTTATTGGCAAGTCTGCAGCAGCTGCAGCAGGTGTTATTAAAGAGGACGTTGTTGCTAATTTGGTAGCTTCTATCTTTTCAAGAATAACTTTCAACAAGAAGTTAAGTTTAAAAAAAAAAATCATCATCTGGCGAGCGGAACTGTTTTTTTTTATTGCAGCACACTTGCTGTTGTTCGCCGTCTCTTTGAGAATAACTTGTGTGTGAAACATTGTTGCATTTAAAATGGAACTGACAGCCTTGTCGCAACATTAGATCTTATTCAAATCTGTTCATTGACACTACACTTTGCAGTCCTATTGATCAAACAACTATGAAAAAGGTGGGCTCTCTCTCCCTCAGAACATCAACAACAACAAGGTCAACAACTAATCCTAGGCAGAGCCAGATGAGCTCAAATCTAACGAAATAACATGAGGTAAACCCCCTCAAACTTTTTTCAGCTAGTTGGCCGTCAAAAAATAGCACTGATAAATGATTGTAGCCTCCTCGTCCTTCTTCAGCTTGTCTGCCAATACATGTTTGTTCCAACCAAGCACTAAAGCTAAGTGGCTTAATGAGAGTACAAATGAGAGAACACCTCACTCTGACCATTTTACAGTGGTGTAGTGGTGCTTTAACATCATGTTGTGTGTGACTGCTGTCTTTCCATCAGCCCTATGTAGTGGTGCTTTAACATCATGCTGTGTGTGACTGCTGTCTTTCCATCAGCCCTATGCAGTGGTGTAGTGGTGCTCTAACATCATGCTGTGTGTGACTGCTGTCTTTCCATCAGCCCTATGCAGTGGTGTAGTGGTGCTTTAACATCATGCTGTGTGTGACTGCTGTCTTTCCATCGGCCCTATGCAGTGGTGTAGTGGTGCTTTAACATCATGCTGTGTGTGACTGCTGTCTTTCCATCAGCCCTATGTAGTGGTGCTCTAACATCATGCTGTGTGTGACTGCTGTCTTTCCATCAGCCCTATGTAGTGGTGCTTTAACATCATGCTGTGTGTGGCTGCTGTCTTTCCATCAGCCCTATGCAGTGGTTTAGTGGTGCATTAACATCATGCTGTGTGTGACTGCTGTCTTTCCATCGGCCCTACGCAGTGGTGTAGTGGTGCTTTAACATCATGCTGTGTGTGACTGCTGTCTTTCCATCAGCCCTATGCAGTGGTGTAGTGGTGCTTTAACATCATGCTGTGTGTGGCTGCTGTCTTTCCATCAGCCCTATGCAGTGGTTTAGTGGTGCATTAACATCATGCTGTGTGTGACTGCTGTCTTTCCATCAGCCCTATGCAGTGTTGTAGTGGTGCATTAACATCATGCTGTGTGTGACTGCTGTCTTTCCATCAGCCCTATGTAGTGGTGCTTTAACATCATGCTGTGTGTGACTGCTGTCTTTCCATCAGCCCTATGCAGTGGTGTAGTGGTGCTCTAACATCATGCTGTGTGTGACTGCTGTCTTTCCATCAGCCCTATGTAGTGGTGCTCTAACATCATGCTGTGTGTGACTGCTGTCTTTCCATCAGCCCTATGCAGTGGTGTAGTGGTGCTTTAACATCATGCTGTGTGTGGCTGCTGTCTTTCCATCAGCCCTATGCAGTGGTTTAGTGGTGCATTAACATCATGCTGTGTGTGACTGCTGTCTTTCCATCAGCCCTATGCAGTGTTGTAGTGGTGCATTAACATCATGCTGTGTGTGACTGCTGTCTTTCCATCAGCCCTATGTAGTGGTGCTTTAACATCATGCTGTGTGTGACTGCTGTCTTTCCATCAGCCCTATGCAGTGGTGTAGTGGTGCTCTAACATCATGCTGTGTGTGACTGCTGTCTTTCCATCAGCCCTATGTAGTGGTGCTCTAACATCATGCTGTGTGTGACTGCTGTCTTTCCATCAGCCCTATGCAGTGGTGTAGTGGTGCTTTAACATCATGATGTGTGTGACTACTGTCTTTCCATCAGCCCTATGTAGTGGTGCTTTAACATCATGCTGTGTGTGACTGCTGTCTTTCCATCAGCCCTATGCAGTGGTGTAGTGGTGCTCTAACATCATGCTGTGTGTGACTGCTGTCTTTCCATCAGCCCTATGCAGTGGTGCTTTAAAATCATGCTGTGTGTGACTGCTGTCTTTCCATCAGCCCTATGTAGTGGTGCTCTAACATAATGCTGTGTGTGACTGCTGTCTTTCCATCAGCCCTATGTAGTGGTGCATTAACATTATGCTGTGTGTGACTGCTGTCTTTCCATCGGCCCTATGCAGTGGTGTAGTGGTGCTCTAACATCATGCTGTGTGTGACTGCTGTCTTTCCATAAGCCCTATGTAGTGGTGTAGTGGTGCTCTAACATCATGCTGTGTGTGACTGCTGTCTTTCCATCAGCCCTATGCAGTGGTGTAGTGGTGCTCTAACATCATGCTGTGTGTGACTGCTGTCTTTCCATCAGCCCTATGCAGTGGTGTAGTGGTGCTTTAACATCATGCTGTGTGTGGCTGCTGTCTTTCCATCAGCCCTATGTAGTGGTGCTTTAACATCATGCTGTGTGTGACTGCTGTCTTTCCATCAGCCCTATGCAGTGGTGTAGTGGTGCTCTAACATCATGCTGTGTGTGACTGCTGTCTTTCCATCAGCCCTATGTAGTGGTGCTCTAACATCATGCTGTGTGTGACTGCTGTCTTTCCATCAGCCCTATGCAGTGGTGTAGTGGTGCTTTAACATCATGCTGTGTGTGGCTGCTGTCTTTCCATCAGCCCTATGCAGTGGTTTAGTGGTGCATTAACATCATGCTGTGTGTGACTGCTGTCTTTCCATCAGCCCTATGCAGTGTTGTAGTGGTGCATTAACATCATGCTGTGTGTGACTGCTGTCTTTCCATCAGCCCTATGTAGTGGTGCTTTAACATCATGCTGTGTGTGACTGCTGTCTTTCCATCAGCCCTATGTAGTGGTGCTCTAACATCATGCTGTGTGTGACTGCTGTCTTTCCATCAGCCCTATGCAGTGGTGTAGTGGTGCTTTAACATCATGATGTGTGTGACTACTGTCTTTCCATCAGCCCTATGTAGTGGTGCTTTAACATCATGCTGTGTGTGACTGCTGTCTTTCCATCAGCCCTATGCAGTGGTGTAGTGGTGCTCTAACATCATGCTGTGTGTGACTGCTGTCTTTCCATCAGCCCTATGCAGTGGTGCTTTAAAATCATGCTGTGTGTGACTGCTGTCTTTCCATCAGCCCTATGTAGTGGTGCTCTAACATAATGCTGTGTGTGACTGCTGTCTTTCCATCAGCCCTATGTAGTGGTGCATTAACATTATGCTGTGTGTGACTGCTGTCTTTCCATCGGCCCTATGCAGTGGTGTAGTGGTGCTCTAACATCATGCTGTGTGTGACTGCTGTCTTTCCATAAGCCCTATGTAGTGGTGTAGTGGTGCTCTAACATCATGCTGTGTGTGACTGCTGTCTTTCCATCAGCCCTATGCAGTGGTGTAGTGGTGCTCTAACATCATGCTGTGTGTGACTGCTGTCTTTCCATCAGCCCTATGCAGTGGTGTAGCTGATTAGCCCTTTTTCACGTTAGCTAGAGCGTTTTTTTTGGGGGGGGGGTCTACATTTACTAACCCCGGTCATATTCAGCAGGTGTTGCACGTTCGTAAATCCATCAGTTGTTCTGCACTCTGGCACACTCAGATGAGAGTGCTCTGAAATCGGAGTAGATAGCTAGAGTGAATTTGCAAATGCAAAGAGATATGCTAACTGGATAACAGTCGTTCAAGTTCTTGCTAGTTAACCAACTGTCACCTGCATCTCTAGCTGTGTACAGTACAGCCACCGAAGAATGATATGAGAGGGAAAAGTCACTTTCCCACTCCTCCAAAGACATGATATCCTCCTAGCAGCTAGCTCTCTAGTTATTAACATAAGGATCCGTCCATCTTGCTACATAAATAGATGAGCTAGCCTATTACCCACGTTATGACTGACTTGTGATGATTGCCTTTGCTAGTTTGATTGAAATGACATTCCCAGTCTTAGTTACGTTCGTCAGTTTTTGTCCCGAATATTTAGTAATTGAAACTGAAACAGTGCAGCAAACAATGTACCAGTCCAGCTGTGATTTACAACCTGATAGTAATATTTTTGGACTAGCAAGAAATGTATTGGTGAATTATATTAATCATGCATTGAACTGCATCCATCTATTCTGCCAAAAATGCCTTAGTGTTCGTCATGGAACGTTGACTCAAATAGAACCTATTTTTCAAACCTCTTATGTAGCAGAAACTGGGAATTTGATATGTTTGACTGATATTACGATTGTCTGTTTGTTTCATGTCTGCAAAGTAGTTAAAAGGCTATCAGTTCCACTCTAAACTTTAGGTCGCCGGTTACTTTGTGGGCTGAACAGTAGCTGTTTTTTGCAAAGCGAAGTAACACTTGTACATTTCAATTGGGAAATGCTTAATAGTTATGTTTTTGTATTCTTATGATTGTAACCTACTGGTTTACTATGTCAGAGTTTATGGACTGCTTATCCTAAAGCATCATGTTGTGTATGACTACTGTCTTTCCATCGGCCCTATGCAGTGGTGTAGTGGTGCTTTAACATCATGCTGTGTGTGACTGCTGTCTTTCCATCAGCCCTATGCAGTGTTGTAGTGGTGCTTTAACATCATGTTGTGTGTGACTGCTGTCTTTCCATCAGCCCTATGTAGTGGTGCTTTAACATCATGTTGTGTGTGACTGCTGTCTTTCCATCAGCCCTATGCAGTGGTGCTTTAACATCATGTTGTGTATGACTACTGTCTTTCCATCAGCCCTATGCAGTGGTGTGGTGGTGCATTAACATCATGCTGTGTGTGACTGCTGTCTTTCCATCAGCCCTATGCAGTGGTGTAGTGGTGCTTTAACATCATGCTGTGTGTGACTGCTGTCTTTCCATCAGCCCTATGCAGTGGTGCTTTAACATCATGTTGTGTGTGACTGCTGTCTTTCCATCAGCCCTATGTAGTGGTGATCTAACATCATGCTGTGTGTGACTGCTGTCTCTCCATCAGCCCTATGCAGTGGTGCTTTAACATCATGCTGTGTGACTGCTGTCTTTCCATCAGCCCTGTGCAGTGGTGTAGTGGTGCTCTAACATCATGCTGTGTGTGACTGCTGTCTTTCCATCAGCCCTATGTAGTGGTGCTTTAACATCATGCTGTGTGTGACTGCTGTCTTTCCATCAGTCCTATGTAGTGGTGTAGTGGTGCTTTAACATCATGCTGTGTGTGACTGCTGTCTTTCCATCAGCCCTATGCAGTGGTGTAGTGGTGCTTTAACATCACGCTGTGTGTGACTGCTGTCTTTCCATCAGCCCTATGTAGTGGTGCTTTAACATAATGCTGTGTGTGACTGCTGTCTTTCCATCAGCCCTATGTAGTGGTGCTTTAACATCATGCTGTGTGTGACTGCTGTCTTTCCATCAGCCCTATGCAGTGGTGTAGTGGTGCTTTAACATCATGTTGTGTGTGACTGCTGTCTTTCCATCAGCCCTATGCAGTGGTGTAGTGGTGCTTTAACATCATGCTGTGTGTGACTGCTGTCATTCCATCAGCCCTATGCAGTGGTGTAGTGGTGCTTTAACATCATGCTGTGTGTGACTGCTGTCTCTCCATCAGCCCTATGCAGTGGTGCTTTAAAATCATGCTGTGTGTGACTGCTGTCTTTCCATCAGCCCTATGTAGTGGTGCTCTAACATCATGCTGTGTGTGACTGCTGTCTTTCCATCAGCCCTATGTAGTGGTGCTTTAACATCATGCTGTGTGTGACAGCTGTCTTTCCATCAGCCCTATGCAGTGGTGTAGTGGTGCTTTAACATCATGCTGTGTGTGACTGCTGTCTTTCCATCAGCCCGGTGCAGTGGTGTAGTGGTACCTGGAGAAGTGGGTATAACTCTAATAGAGCCAAAAAAGTTCCCAAACAGTCCACCAGTTTAGGAAAGGCACCACTGTGTGAAAAATCTATAGATTTTCACTCTCAAAATCACACTTTTTGTTATAGATTTTTGTTTGTTTGTTGATGTTCTAAGTCCACAACGATGCCTAAACCACATGAGTCTGATTGGGTGAGCCTGTCATGGCCTGGCTCCCCAGGGTGTGGACCTATGACCACCCAGGCCCATCCATGTCTACCAGTGGCGCTCAATGTCGTTTATGTTGAGGGAGGACAATTCTTATTTCTATTACAGCATATTGGATGACTGTCATTCATATTCCATTCACCCAGTTCAATGTAACATCGATAGGTTTAGGCTACTTTGTGATACTAATTTTCTCTGTACCCATCATGAGGTTGCTACAACCTAGCCTATGAATGAAAGATTACAACGTACTGGAGGTGCACACACTGGGGCCAATCACTGGGGCCACATCACTGGGGCCAAGCTTCCTGACATCCAGGACCTACAGTACCAGTCAACATTTTGCACACAGCTACTCATTCCAGAGTTTTTCTTTATTTTTACGATTTTCTACATTGTAGAATAATAGTGAAGACATCAAAACTATGAAATAACACATATGGAAAATATGTAGTAACTGTCTCGCCCTGACCATAGAGAGCCCTCTGGGTTCTCTATGGTGTTTTAGGTCAGGGCATGACTAGGGGGTGTTCTAGTCTTTAATTTCTATGTTGGTGTTAGTATGGTTCCCAATTGGAGGCAGCTGATGATCGTTGCCTCTAACTGGGGATCATACTTAGTGTGGTCCGTTTCCCACCTGCATTGTGGGATATTGTTTATGTTTAGTGCTATGTGCGCAACCAACTGCACGTTTGTTTATTTATTTATTGTTTGAAGTTTCACCTCAATGAATATGTGGAACTCTACGCATGCTGCGCTTTGGTCTGCTAATTATAACGGACGTGACAGAATATCCCACCACTACAGGACCAAGCAGCCCAGGAGGTAAAGGAGAGTTGGACATGGGAGGAAATAATGGGTGGATGCGAGACCCTTCCTTGGCGGGAGTCGCCAAGGAGTTTAGGAGGACAGCGACGACGCCGGGGTCTGCGGCCACAGAGGGGTGGTCGGTCGAGGAGAGAGCCAGAGACCATCAGGGAGTCGATGGAGCTGTTGGAGGTTGGAGATCGGAGAGAGATGTTGGTTAGGTGTATTCTGCAGCACACTCACCCTGAAGAGCGTGTCATCAGTCCGGTGCAACCTGTGCCGGCTCCACACACTAGGCCTCCAGTGCGCCTCCCCAGCCCGGTACGTCCTGTGCCGGCTCCCCGCACTCGCCCTGAAGAGCGTGTCATCAGTCTGGTGAACCCTGTGCCGGCTCCATGTACCAGGCCTCCAGTGCACCTCCCTAGCCCGGTACGTCCTGTGCCGGCTCCCCGCACCCGCCCTGAAGAGTGTCACCAGCCCTGCGTCCTCTGCACCGGTGCCCAGTCCAGGCACGGTGTCCAGTCCCGCTCCATGGCCGGAGCCAACCTCTGCGCCGGTGCCCAGTCCAGGCATGGCGTCCAGTCCTGCTCCATGGCCGGAGCCTTCCTCTGCTCTGGTGCCCAGTCCAGGCACGGTGTTCAGCCCAGCTTCATGGCCGGATCCGCGGTCTGAGTGGGCGCTACGTCCCGCATCGGAGCCGCCACTGACACTAGTTGCCCACCCTAACCCTCCCCATCCAGCTTCAGGTTTTGCGGTCAGAGTCCGCACCTTTTTTTTTTTTGGGGGGGGTACTGTCACGCCCTGACCATAGAGAGCCCTCGGGGTTCTCTATGGTGTTTTAGGTCAGGGCATGACTAGGGGGTGTTCTAGTATTCAATTTCTATGTTGGTGTGAGTATGGTTCCCAATTGGAGGCAGCTGATTATCCCACCTGCGTTGTGGGATATTGTTTTTGCTCTTTGGTCCACTCGTTATAAAGAACGTGACAGTAACCAAAAAAGTGTTATATTTATATTTGAGATTCTTCAAAGTAGCCACCCTTTGCCTTGATGGCAGCTTTGCACATTCTTGGCATTCTCTCAACCAGCTTCATGAGGTAGTCACCTGGAATGCATTTCAATGAACAGGTGTGCCTTGTTAAAAGTTAATCTGTGGAATTTCTTTCCTCCTTTCATTGAGCCAATCAGTTGTGTTGTGACAAGGTAAGGGTGTTATACAGAAGAAAGCCCTGTTTGGTAAAAGAACAAGTCCATATTATGGCACGAACAGCTCACATAAGCAAAGAGAAACAACAGTCCATCATTACTTGAAGACACTAAGGTCAGTCAATGCAGAAAAATTCAAGAACTTTGAAAGTTTCTTCAAGTGCAGTTGCAAAAACCACCAAGGGCTATGAGGAAACTGGCTCTCATGAGGACCGCCACTGGAAAGGAAGACCCAGAGTTACCTTTGCTGCAGAGGTTATGTTCATTAGAGGTACCAGCCTCAGAAATTGCAGCCCAAATAAAGGCTTCACATAGTTCAAGTAACAGACATATCTCAACATCAACTGTTCAGAGGAGACTGTGTGAATCAGTCCTTCATGGTCAAATTGCTGCAAAGAAAACACTACTAAAGGACACCAATGAGAAGAAGAGACTTGCTTGGGCCAAGAAACACGAGCAATGGACATTAGACCGGTGGAAATCGGTCCTTTGGTCTGATGAGTCCAAATTTGAGATTTTTGGTTCCAACCGCCATGTCTTTGTGAGATGCAGAGTAGGCGGACAAACGATCTCTGCGTGTGTGGTTCCCACCGTGAAGCATGGAGGAGGAGGTGTGATGGTGTGGGGGTGCTTTGATGGTGACACTGTCAGTGATTTATTTAGAGTTCAAGGCACACTTAACCAGCATGGCTACCACAGCATTCTGCAGGATTACGACATCCCATCTGATTTGCGCTTAGTGGGACTATCATTTGTTTTTCAACAGGACAATGACCCAACACACCTCCAGGCTGTGTAAGGGCTATTTGACCAAGAAGGAGAGTGATGGAGTTCTGCATCCGATGACCTGGCCTCCACAATCCCCCGACCTCAACCCAATTGAGATGGTTTGGGATGAGTTGGACTGGTAAGTGAAGACAAAGCAGCCAACAAGTGCTCAGCATATGTTGGAACTACTTCAAGACTGTTGGAAAAGCATTCCAGGTGAAGCTGGTTGAGAGAATGCCAAGAGTTTGCAAAGCTGTCATCAAGGCAAAGGGTGGCTACTTTGAAGAATCTAAAATGTTTAACTATTTTTTAGTTACTACATGATTCCATATGTGTTATTTCATAGTTTTGATGTCTTCACTATTATTCTACAATTTAGATAATAGTAAAAATAAAGAAAAACCCTTGAATGAGTAGGCGTGTCCAAACTTTTGACTGGTACTTTATATACGAGACGTATCAGAGGAAGGCCCCAAAAAATTGTCAAAGACTCCAGTCACCCAAGTCATAGACTGTTCTCTTTGCTACCACATGTCAAACGGTGCCGTAGCTCCAAGTCTAGGACCAAAAGGCTCCTTAACAGCTTCGAACCCCAAGCCATAAGACTGCGGAACAATTAATCACATGACCCCGTTTTGTTTTTTACGCTGCTGCTACTCCTGGTTTACTATCTATACATAGTCACTTTGCACATTGACTCGGTACTGTACATAGCCTCCTTATTGTTATGTAATTTTGTTTGTGTTACTATTAGAATATATATATATTATAATATATATATATATATATTTTTTAAACTTTAGTTTATTTAGTAAATATTTTCTTAACTCTATTTCTTCAACTGCATTGTTGGTTAAGAGCTTGTAAGTAAGCATTTCACGGTAAGGTCTACCTTCACCTGTTGTGTTTGGCTCATGTGACATATACAATTTGATTTGATATTATAAATTGAAACGTCTTTCCTAGGCGCTCGTGAGTATATTTCAGGTGCTTTGCGATTGTGTAAACTTCTTTGTGGTTTCTCAGTTGCACGACACAATTGATAAGTCGTATGCCTCTGCTCCACTACTTTGATACGCGTCATTAGGGATTAAGAAGTGAGTATAAGCAACGCCCACTGAAAAATAACTGGGTTTACGACTTATACCTGCATATACCCTCCACAACTCCACTGGCCCTTTGTGTTTTACTAAAAGTGTCCTCCGCTACATGAGTGGGCTGGTATTACGGATGCTGTCCCTTCAGAATCACCAACCTGTCACACACTGAGGGACTATAGGGTCGCCACTACGCAAACAGGTCTATTATACCAGATAGATATAAAGGCTGTTAAGATATTCATGTTTCAAGAAAAGAGTGTATTTATGTGGCCTGGCGAAGCGGTTTTATGGACAGAATAGAAGCTGATAATTAGGAGTTTTTTACTCAGCTGGTCTCGGAGTCAAGACCTAGTACAAATGTATCCGACACAAGACATGACTGAGACACTCAATATGGGATCAAGAGACTGGACCCGGGACCGGAACCGGTCTCAAGTACTACAACACTGTGCTGTAGCAAACGAGCTTAAATCAAGATGCTACATATGTAGTGTGCGCCAGAATAGTGTGTATGGCGTCGGTGGTATGGATGTAGTGTGTATGGGCATGGAGGAGGCAGGGTTGCGAGTGAAGCAGGACACAGTGAGGAGGTAATGAGGAGGGACAGTGAGGAATGTTGGTCAGGAATGAGCCTCTCTCCACTATGAGGCTTCTACAGTCACAGCACAGACAGCACAGGGTAAGTGTGGGAGTGCTCTTATCGAATGCTGTAGCCGGCTCTGTTAAATCACACCTTAATTCCTTTTCCATCACCATAACCATCTGTTTTCCTTTCAAGGAGGACGAGACGGGATAGGATGGGAAGCAGGAGGGAAGGGGAGGAGGCACACTTTGATCTCGTTTTCTCTCTCTCTCTCTCTCTCTCTCTCTCTCTCTCTCATTAGTGGTCGTGTTAGGTGGTCCTCAGACTTGTATCATCAGTTCCTCCTGCTGCTGATTCCTTCTATTGATCATGTTGACATATTGTGTGTGGACACTGGGTCCTTCTCCCTTGATTCTACTCCTCTTCCTTTATTTTCCTCTCAGCTCTCCTGACCTCCTCCTCTCTCCTTCTACGTGATTCGTCTTCCTCCTCTCTCCCCCTCTTTCACTTCCCCTTCTTCCTTGCTATCCTCCCTTCTCACCCCTCTTCAAAACCCCTGTACGTCTGATCCATTCAACTCAGATATTCGACAGATAGTTACACATTCAAGCCTCGCTCACCCCTCTTCCACCCCTTCAACCCTCTCCCTCCACCATTACCACCAAGCCTTCTATCTCTGTCTCCCTCCTCCCTTCTCCAGCTGCCCTCGAGCTTTTCTATTACCGCATGGAAAGCACCTCGCAGCCCCTGACAAGCGCGGCGGATCGACACTAAATCAGAAATCAGTGCCAGCCGCCGATCTGAGCCACCATGAAGGTCACAGACCCTCTGCCGCCACGTCTCAATCTGGAGAACAGAGCAGGAACACTGACACTGTCAGAGCACACAGCCACCAGCCAGAGAGGTAGAGGGGGAGATAGACAGGGGAGAGCGGGAACACAGACACTGTCAGAGCACACAGCCACCAGCCAGAGAGGTAGAGGGGGAGATAGACAGGGGAGAGCGGGAACACAGATACTGTCAGAGCACACAGCCACCAGCCAGAGAGGTAGAGGGGTAGATAGACAGGGGAGAGCGGGAACACAGACACTGTCAGAGCACACAGCCACCAGCCAGAGAGGTAGAGGGGGAGATAGGCAGGGGAGAGCGGGAACACAGATACTGTCAGAGCACACAGCCACCAGCCAGAGAGGTAGAGGGGAGATAGGCAGGGGAGAGCGGGAACACAGATACTGTCAGAGCACACAGCCACCAGCCAGAGAGGTAGAGGGGGAGATAGGCAGGGGAGAGCGGGAACACAGATACTGTCAGAGCACACAGCCACCAGCCAGAGAGGTAGAGGGGGAGATAGACAGGGGAGAGCGGGAACACAGACACTGTCAGAGCACACAGCCACCAGCCAGAGAGGTAGAGAGATAGACAGGGGAGAGCGGGAACACTGACACTGTCAGAGCACACAGCCACCAGCCAGAGAGATAGAGGGGGAGTTAGACAGGGGAGAGCGGGAACACAGATACTGTCAGAGCACACAGCCACCAGCCAGAGAGGTAGAGGGGGAGATAGACAGGGGAGAGCGGGAACACAGATACTGTCAGAGCACACAGCCACCAGCCAGAGAGGTAGAGGGGGAGATAGACAGGGGAGAGCGGGAACACTGACACTGTCAGAGCACACAGCCACCAGCCAGAGAGATAGAGGGGAGTTAGACAGGGAGAGCGGGAACACAGATACTGTCAGAGCACACAGCCACCAGCCAGAGAGGTAGAGGGGGAGATAGACAGGGGAGAGCGGGAACACAGACACTGTCAGAGCACACAGCCACCAGCCAGAGAGGTAGAGGGGGAGATAGACAGGGGAGAGCGGGAACACAGATACTGTCAGAGCACACAGCCACCAGCCAGAGAGGTAGAGGGGGAGATAGACAGGGGAGAGCGGGAACACTGACACTGTCAGAGCACACAGCCACCAGCCAGAGAGATAGAGGGTGAGTTAGACAGGGGAGAGCGGGAACACAGATACTGTCAGAGCACACAGCCACCAGCCAGAGAGGTAGAGGGGGAGATAGACAGGGAGAGCGGGAACACAGACACTGTCAGAGCACACAGCCACCAGCCAGAGAGGTAGAGGGGGAGATAGACAGGGGAGATGTCAGAGCACACAGCCACCAGCCAGAGAGGTAGAGGGGGAGATAGACAGGGGAGAGCGGGAACACTGACACTGTCAGAGCACACAGCCACCAGCCAGAGAGATAGAGGGTGAGTTAGACAGGGGAGAGCGGGAACACAGATACTGTCAGAGCATAGCCAAGCTAGTAGCCACAGTGGTAGAGAGATGAGGAAGTAGGGAGAGAGGGGAGGTAGAGAGCATATAAAGAGTGAGATCGAGGGTAGAGGGGCAGGTCAATGAGGACCTAGGGGAGATTTGGGTCAGTGGTTTTCATGTTATGTTAATCTACAAATACTACTGAGGCGCATAAACACAATCACTCTCCATTTCGAGAGAAATAAATGAATAAGAATCTAATAGCGCACGCAGTCTTTGACAATGTTGTTTCAAATGTAATGTCCAGAGATGCACGGCAATTTGACTGAGATGAATAAGCACATTCTGTGTTTTGTATTTCAAGCCAAATATATTTGTCTAAACACTTCATGGATAAATAGCAAAGCAAACATTTTGGTTCACTATAATTCTCCAAACAGTGGCTTTCACTATGGATTTCCAAAGAGGGCTGGAGTTGTTGTACACTGCCATCTAGTTGTCACTGATGATTGTGTAATTACAAGGTAACAAACAAAGTAGCTATGTGGTGCATATTCATGTAATAACATGTTATTCAATTATTTTCAAATCTCTCCTCTATTATGGTATATCGATAATAAAAAAATTTAAAAAGTACAACCAAAACAGTAACATCAATTTGTCAAGAGGATGTTCTGTTTCCTGTTTTTCGCGTTTGCATGAATTTGTCTTGCCCAAAGGCAGGCAGATGGCGATATTGAGTCCTTTCCATTTTACCAGCCAAATGCAGCCGGCAATACACTCCCCGCCTTCTCACTATTAAATCGAGTAGCAGCCTGATTGGAGGATGTTTTAGGTACGGACTTGTCCTTGTCCACGGGGTATACAAGTGAATTTCTGGCGGCACATAATGTGTTTGGATGGTAAGATGAAACCATCAATACCAGATCGTTATCGGCCTTTAGGCTATAATTTGTACATCCTGTTAGTTGCTGTCACATGAATGTTATGTTATGTTGTGAAAGCTCAGCTCGACAATTTGATGTAAAATCTCACGGTTCTTAGCTTGCAAGCTGGATATCAAGTGGCAGATGTTTCTGCTAAAAAACAGCGAGATATCCCCGACAGCTATTTTAAAAGCTTCAAAGACGACCGTTATCTGGGAAAGTCTCATGCAAAAATGATTGGTAAGTAAATGAAGATGGAATCCCATTCACTGCTTGTTAACCTGAGTTAGCTAGCTATAGCTTGTCACAATTGTTTACATGCATGGGTCAGCTGTTTACCAGCCACAACAGACCAGTCACCTTTCTGCAAAATTTGTCGTTTTGAATCCAAAATAAGTGACCTACGTGATTCAAAGGGTGGCCATTTGAAGAATCTCAAATGTAAAATATATTTTGTCTTATTTAAACTCTTTTTTGGTTACTACATGATTCCATATGTGTTATTTCATAGTTTTGCTGTCTTCACTATTATTCTACAATGCAGAAAGTAGTAAAAATAAAGAAAAACACTTGAATGAGTAGGCGTTCTAAAATGTTTGACTGGTAGTGTATACAAATAACTATCAATATAAAACAGGTCAAACGAAACGAAGTGAAGCTGGTTTGCAGTCTTTCCAGCTTCAGTTGGAAGTGATTGTGTTAGTTGTGTTGTAGGCTAGCTCCTCTGAATAACAGTGATTGTGTTAGTTGTGTTGTAGGCTAGCTCCTCTGAACAACAGTGATTGTGTTACTGTAGTTGTGTTGTTGGCTAGCTCCTCTGAATAACAGTGATTGTGTTAGTTGTGTTGTAGGCTAGCTCCTCTGAACAACAGTGATTGTGTTAGTTGTGTTGTAGGCTAGCTCCTCTGAATAACAGTGATTGTGTTAGTTGTGTTGTAGGCTAGCTCCTCTGAACAGCAGTGATTGTGTTAGTTGTGTTGTAGGCTAGCTCCTCTGAATAACAGTGATTGTGTTAGTTGTGTTGTTGGCTAGCTCCTCTGAACAACAGTGACTGTGTTAGTTGTGTTGTTGGCTAGCTCCTCTGAATAACAGTGATTGTGTTAGTTGTGTTGTTGGCTAGCTCCTCTGAATAACAGTGATTGTGTTAGTTGTGTTGTTGGCTAGCTCCTCTGAATAACAGTGACTGTGTTAGTTGTGTTGTAGGCTAGCTCCTCTGAATAACAGTGATTGTGTTAGTTGTGTTGTTGGCTAGCTCCTCTGAATAACAGTGACTGTGTTAGTTGTGTTGTTGGCTAGCTCCTCTGAATAACAGTGACTGTGTTAGTTGTGTTGTAGGCTAGCTCCTCTGAATAACAGTGATTGTGTTAGTTGTGTTGTTGGCTAGCTCCTCTGAATAACAGTGACTGTGTTAGTTGTGTTGTAGGCTAGCTCCTCTGAATAACAGTGATTGTGTTAGCTGTGTTGTTGGCTAGCTCCTCTGAATAACAGTGATTGTGTTACTGTAGCTGTGTTGTTGGCTAGCTCCTCTGAATAACAGTGATTGTGTTAGTTGTGTTGTTGGCTAGCTCCTCTGAATAACAGTGACTGTGTTAGTTGTGTTGTAGGCTAGCTCCTCTGAATAACAGTGATTGTGTTAGTTGTGTTGTTGGCTAGCTCCTCTGAATAACAGTGACTGTGTTAGTTGTGTTGTTGGCTAGCTCCTCTGAATAACAGTGACTGTGTTAGTTGTGTTGTTGGCTAGCTCCTCTGAATAACAGTGATTGTGTTAGCTGTGTTGTAGGCTAGCTCCTCTGAATAACAGTGATTGTGTTAGTTGTGTTGTTGGCTAGCTCCTCTGAATAACAGTGACTGTGTTAGTTGTGTTGTTGGCTAGCTCCTCTGAATAACAGTGACTGTGTTAGTTGTGTTGTTGGCTAGCTCCTCTGAATAACAGTGATTGTGTTAGCTGTGTTGTAGGCTAGCTCCTCTGAATAACAGTGACTGTGTTAGTTGTGTTGTTGGCTAGCTCCTCTGAATAACAGTGATTGTGTTAGTTGTGTTGTTGGCTAGTCCTCTGAATAACAGTGATTGTGTTAGTTGTGTTGTTGGCTAGCTCCTCTGAATAACAGTGATTGTGTTAGTTGTGTTGTTGGCTAGCTCCTCTGAATAACAGTGATTGTGTTAGTTGTGTTGTTGGCTAGCTCCTCTGAATAACAGTGATTGTGTTAGTTGTGTTGTTGGCTAGCTCCTCTGAATAACAGTGATTGTGTTAGTTGTGTTGTTGGCTAGCTCCTCTGAATAACAGTGATTGTGTTAGTTGTGTTGTTGGCTAGCTCCTCTGAACAACAGTGATTGTGTTAGTTGTGTTGTTGGCTAGCTCCTCTGAATAACAGTGACTGTGTTAGTTGTGTTGGGCTAGCTCCTCTGAATAACAGTGATTGTGTTAGTTGTGTTGTTGGCTAGCTCCTCTGAATAACAGTGACTGTGTTAGTTGTGTTGTTGGCTAGCTCCTCTGAATAACAGTGATTGTGTTAGTTGTGTTGTTGGCTAGCTCCTCTGAATAACAGTGATTGTGTTACTGCCTGTGTTGTTGGCTAGCTCCTCTGAATAACAGTGATTGTGTTAGTTGTGTTGTAGGCTAGCTCCTCTGAATAACAGTGATTGTGTTAGTTGTGTTGTTGGCTAGCTCCTCTGAATAACAGTGACTGTGTTAGTTGTGTGTTGGCTAGCTCCTCTGAATAACAGTGATTGTGTTAGTTGTGTTGTAGGCTAGCTCCTCTGAATAACAGTGACTGTGTTAGTTGTGTTGTTGGCTAGCTCCTCTGAATAACAGTGATTGTGTTAGTTGTGTTGTTGGCTAGCTCCTCTGAACAACAGTGATTGTGTTAGTTGTGTTGTTGGCTAGCTCCTCTGAATAACAGTGACTGTGTTAGTTGTGTTGTAGGCTAGCTCCTCTGAATAACAGTGATTGTGTTAGTTGTGTTGTTGGCTAGCTCCTCTGAATAACAGTGACTGTGTTAGTTGTGTTGTTGGCTAGCTCCTCTGAATAACAGTGATTGTGTTAGTTGTGTTGTTGGCTAGCTCCTCTGAATAACAGTGATTGTGTTACTGTAGCTGTGTTGTTGGCTAGCTCCTCTGAATAACAGTGATTGTGTTAGTTGTGTTGTTGGCTAGCTCCTCTGAATAACAGTGACTGTGTTAGTTGTGTTGTTGGCTAGCTCCTCTGAATAACAGTGATTGTGTTAGTTGTGTTGTAGGCTAGCTCCTCTGAATAACAGTGATTGTGTTAGTTGTGTTGTTGGCTAGCTCCTCTGAATAACAGTGACTGTGTTAGTTGTGTTGTTGGCTAGCTCCTCTGAATAACAGTGATTGTGTTAGTTGTGTTGTTGGCTAGCTCCTCTGAATAACAGTGATTGTGTTAGTTGTGTTGTTGGCTAGCTCCTCTGAACAACAGTGATTGTGTTAGTTGTGTTGTAGGCTAGCTCCTCTGAACAACAGTGATTGTGTTAGTTGTGTTGTTGGCTAGCTCCTCTGAACAACAGTGATTGTGTTAGTTGTGTTGTTGGCTAGCTCCTCTGAACAACAGTGATTGTGTTAGTTGTGTTGTTGGCTAGCTCCTCTGAATAACAGTGATTGTGTTAGTTGTGTTGTAGGCTAGCTCCTCTGAATAACAGTGATTGTGTTAGTTGTGTTGTTGGCTAGCTCCTCTGAATAACAGTGATTGTGTTAGTTGTGTTGTTGGCTAGCTCCTCTGAATAACAGTGATTGTGTTAGTTGTGTTGTAGGCTAGCTCCTCTGAATAACAGTGATTGTGTTAGTTGTGTTGTTGGCTAGCTCCTCTGAATAACAGTGATTGTGTTAGTTGTGTTGTAGGCTAGCTCCTCTGAACAACAGTGATTGTGTTAGTTGTGTTGTAGGCTAGCTCCTCTGAATAACAGTGACTGTGTTAGTTGTGTTGTTGGCTAGCTCCTCTGAATAACAGTGATTGTGTTAGTTGTGTTGTTGGCTAGCTCCTCTGAATAACAGTGACTGTGTTAGTTGTGTTGTTGGCTAGCTCCTCTGAATAACAGTGATTGTGTTAGTTGTGTTGTAGGCTAGCTCCTCTGAACAACAGTGATTGTGTTAGTTGTGTTGTTGGCTAGCTCCTCTGAATAACAGTGATTGTGTTAGTTGTGTTGTTGGCTAGCTCCTCTGAATAACAGTGATTGTGTTAGTTGTGTTGTAGGCTAGCTCCTCTGAACAACAGTGATTGTGTTAGTTGTGTTGTAGGCTAGCTCCTCTGAATAACAGTGACTGTGTTAGTTGTGTTGTTGGCTAGCTCCTCTGAATAACAGTGATTGTGTTAGTTGTGTTGTTGGCTAGCTCCTCTGAATAACAGTGACTGTGTTAGTTGTGTTGTTGGCTAGCTCCTCTGAATAACAGTGATTGTGTTAGTTGTGTTGTAGGCTAGCTCCTCTGAATAACAGTGACTGTGTTAGTTGTGTTGTTGGCTAGCTCCTCTGAATAACAGTGATTGTGTTAGTTGTGTTGTTGGCTAGCTCCTCTGAATAACAGTGATTGTGTTAGTTGTGTTGTTGGCTAGCTCCTCTGAATAAAGTGATTGTGTTAGTTGTGTTGTAAGCTCCTCTGAACAACAGTGATTGTGTTAGTTGTGTTGTAGGCTAGCTCCTCTGAACAACAGTGATTGTGTTAGTTGTGTTGTTGGCTAGCTCCTCTGAACAACAGTGATTGTGTTAGTTGTGTTGTTGGCTAGCTCCTCTGAATAACAGTGAAGCTGTGTTGTTGGCTAGCTCCTCTGAATAACAGTGATTGTGTTAGTTGTGTTGTTGGCTGAACAACAGTGTGTTTAGTTGTGTTGTTGGCTAGCTCCTCTGAATAACAGTGATTGTGTTAGTTGTGTTGTTGGCTAGCTCCTCTGAATAACAGTGATTGTGTTAGTTGTGTTGTTGGCTAGCTCCTCTGAATAACAGTGATTGTGTTAGTTGTGTTGTTGGCTAGCTCCTCTGAATAACAGTGATTGTGTTAGTTGTGTTGTTGGCTAGCTCCTCTGAATAACAGTGATTGTGTTAGTTGTAACAGTGATTGTGTTAGCTGTGTTGTTGGCTAGCTCCTCTGAACAACAGTGATTGTGTTAGTTGTGTTGTTGGCTAGCTCCTCTGAATAACAGTGATTGTGTTAGCTGTGTTGTTGGCTAGCTCCTCTGAATAACAGTGATTGTGTTAGCTGTGTTGTTGGCTAGCTCCTCTGAATAACAGTGATTGTGTTAGCTGTGTTGTTGGCTAGCTCCTCTGAATAACAGTGATTGTGTTAGCTGTGTTGTTGGCTAGCTCCTCTGAATAACAGTGATTGTGTTAGCTGTGTTGTTGGCTAGCTCCTCTGAATAACAGTGATTGTGTTAGCTGTGTTGTTGGCTAGCTCCTCTGAATAACAGTGATTGTGTTAGTTGTGTTGTTGGCTAGCTCCTCTGAATAGCAGTGATTGTGTTAGTTGTGTTGTTGGCTAGCTCCTCTGAATAACAGTGATTGTGTTAGTTGTGTTGTTGGCTAGCTCCTCTGAACAGCAGTGATTGTGTTAGTTGTGTTGTTGGCTAGCTCCTCTGAATAACAGTGATTGTGTTAGTTGTGTTGTTGGCTAGCTCCTCTGAACAGCAGTGATTGTGTTAGTTGTGTTGTAGGCTAGCTCCTCTGAATAACAGTGATTGTGTTAGCTGTGTTGTTGGCTAGCTCCTCTGAATAACAGTGATTGTGTTAGCTGTGTTGTTGGCTAGCTCCTCTGAATAACAGTGATTGTGTTAGCTGTGTTGTTGGCTAGCTCCTCTGAATAACAGTGATTGTGTTAGCTGTGTTGTTGGCTAGCTTCTCTGAACAACAGTGATTGTGTTAGCTGTGTTGTTGGCTAGCTCCTCTGAATAACAGTGATTGTGTTAGCTGTGTTGTTGGCTAGCTCCTCTGAATAACAGTGATTGTGTTAGTTGTGTTGTTGGCTAGCTCCTCTGAACAGCAGTGATTGTGTTAGTTGTGTTGTTGGCTAGCTCCTCTGAATAACAGTGATTGTGTTAGTTGTGTTGTTGGCTAGCTCCTCTGAACAGCAGTGATTGTGTTAGTTGTGTTGTTGGCTAGCTCCTCTGAATAACAGTGATTGTGTTAGCTGTGTTGTTGGCTAGCTCCTCTGAATAACAGTGATTGTGTTAGCTGTGTTGTTGGCTAGCTCCTCTGAATAACAGTGATTGTGTTAGCTGTGTTGTTGGCTAGCTCCTCTGAATAACAGTGATTGTGTTAGTTGTGTTGTTGGCTAGCTCCTCTGAACAACAGTGACTGTGTTAGTTGTGTTGTAGGCTAGCTCCTCTGAACAGCAGTGTCCTGACGAGAGAGCACATTTTCTACGCCAGAAGAAATCGCGCATCATTAGCTCATTGTTAAGGATGTATCCAAATAAATGTCACTAGTAATGTCACTCTACATGTCTACTTGGTGCATTCTGTTGGTTGGAACTTTTCCAGCTCGCTAATAATACAAGATGATTCATTTAAGATTGACTTTGAGTGTCCCTGTGTAGAATTTTCACGACAGGGTCCCCCGAGTGGCGCAGTGGTCTAAGACACAGTGCTAGCTGTGTCACTAGAGATCCTGTTTGGGGTCCAGGCTCTGTCGCAGCCGGCCGCGACCTGGAGACCCATGGGGCAGCGCACAGGTACATGGTGTTTCCTCCGACACATTGGTGTGGCTGGTTAAGTGGGCATTGTGTCAAGAAGCAGTGTGGCTTGGTTGGGGCAGTGTGGCTTGGTTTGGAGGACGCACGGCTCTCGACCTTCGCCTCTCCCGAGTCCGTACGGGAGTTGCAGCGATGAGACAAGACTGTAATTACCAATTGGATACCATGAAAGTGGGATAAAAACGGGTAAAAGTAAAAATATATATATAGAATTTCCACGGCACACCTTTGGCAGCGATTACAGCCTCGGGTCTTCTTGGGTATGACGCTACAAGCTTGGCACCTGTATTTGGGGAGTCTCTCCCATTCTTCTCTGCAGATCCTCTCAAGCTCTGTCAGGTTGGATGGGGAGCGTTGCTGCACAGCTATTTTCAGGTCTCTCCAGAGATGTTCGATTGGGTTGAAATCCTGGCTCTGGCTGGGCCACTCGAAGACATTCAGAGACTGGTCCTGAAACCACTGCTGCGTTGTCCTGGCTGTGTGCTTAAGGTCGTTGTCCTGTTGGAAGGTGAACCTTCGACCCAGTCTGAGGTCCTGAGCGCTCTGGAGCGGGTTTTCATCAAGGATCTCTCTGTCCTGATGCTGCCGCCACCATGCTTCACCGTAGGGATAGTGCCAGGTGTCCTCCAGATGTGATGCTTGGCATTCAGGCCAAAGAGTTCAATCTGTTTCATCAGACCAGACAATCTTGTTTCTCATGTTCACTGAGTTACTTTTCAACCCGTCTTTCTCTCCTCTTCTCCTTTATGTGGGCAGAAAAAAAACTGGTTCACTGAAGGGGACATTTTGACATTGTTTGATTTCTGTTGCAGATTGATAACTTCAGGTAAGCATTTCTCCTCTCTGTCTCTTCTCTGATCTCTACCCGTTGCTGGACTCCATCTCTCAGCGTGATTGACAGCAGATCCTCTCCAAAAGCAAACTTACAGAGCGTGACAAGAGCTTAATCCTCACTGCTGCTGGACTGTGTGTCTGAATGTGTAGTTTCATACTGTATGTGTGTGGTTACACTATGGCCTACCCCTTTTATTAACCCCCTCCTCCCCTCACACATACACATGCTACCCCACCTGCTCCTCCACCCACCACTGACCCCTGAATACATAGTTAACAGCCGTCACAGGTAATGCATTGCTTGGCGAAAGCATGCTGCGTCCCACTATGGCACTGTGGGTCTGCATAAGTGGTCACATAAGTGCTTTCTAGCTGATCTGAGCGATGTGTGTGCTGCATGAGTGCTGTTATTGTGTGTCTGTCTGTGTGTGTGTGTGTGTGTGTGGGGGGGGGGGCAATTCCACAGTAACAGAGTGACGCTGAAATTCACTTTTTCACTTTAAAATGTATGCCAAGCGAAAACTATTGATTGCAAAGTTTAACAAACCATAAACCTATATGCAGAAGTCTACATTTAACAATTGCCACTGAAAATGTGACTAAAGCAAATTTACTTGAGGAACAGTTTGGAAACTAAATGAAATCTCCCTCAGTTTTCATCTACTCCGAATGAAGAGCAACTAATTGGTAGGTCTACCTTTACCTTTACTTATCATTCTGCCTCCTTATGAGGGAGAGAAATGAGAAAATATCTTAAAGATGTCGGTTTTTTGGTAACAGAATGACAAGACACTAGGCAATACTTACGGAACGCAAATCATTTCAGCAAAACAAAATATAAGTGTTGATATTAGTTGGCAAGGGCCTTTGCTTAAACGTTATTGTGTTTTGATATCTATGTTTTTAATGAACCTCTTCCCATCAGTGTGACCAGGAAACGTCAGCCTTTTCAAGATGGAAAATGGTTGAAAAACATATCTATGCTTTCATTTGCTAAAAATATAGACTTTCATTTGACACTAAATTTGATATGGTCCTATACACTTCACATGTTGGTGCTCATGGGCCCTTTTACGTGGAAATTACATTTAGGAACACCTGCTCTTTCCATGACATAGACTGACAAGATGAATCCAAGTGAAAGCTATGCTCCCTTATTGATGTCACTTGTTAAATCCACTTCAATTAGTGTAGATGAAGGGGAGGAGACAGGTCAGGGAAGGATTTTTAAGCCTTGGGATAATTGAGACATGGATTGTGAATGTATGCCATTCAGAGGGTGAATGAGCAAGAACAAATATTTAATTGCCTTTGAACAGGGTATGGTAGTAGGTGCCAGGCACACTGGTTTGAGTGTGTCAAGAACTGGAATGCCAGCCCCCAAAAAGACATCTAGCCAACTTGACACAACTGTGGGAAGCATTGCAGTCAACATGGGAACACTTTCGACACATTGTGTTTAATTATATTTATTTTAATTTTTATAAAAACCTTTATTTAACTAGGTAAGTCAGTAAAGAACAAATTCTTATTTACAATGACTGCCTACCATTATAGAGTCCGTGCCCTCACGGATTGAGGCTGTTCTGAGGGGGAAAGGGCCACCCTTTAAGGAAGGTGTTCCTAATGTTTTGTACACTCAGTGTGTGTGTGTGTGTGTGTGTGTGTGTGTGTGTGTGTGTGTGTGTGTATAAATATATATACACTACCGATCAAAAGTTTGGGGTCACATAGAAATGTCCATATTTTTGTCCATTAAAATAACATCACATTGATCACAAATACAGTGTAGACATTGTTAATGTTGTAAATGACTATTGTAGCTGGAAACTGCAGATTTTTAATGGAATATTTACATAGGCGTACAGGGGCCCATTATCAGCAACCATCACTTCTGTGTTCCAGTGGCATGTTGTGTTAGCTAATCCCTTCACAGAACAGCGCAAAATGTCTCTAACCTGAATAGAAAGAGGAGTGGGAGGCCCCGGTGCACAATTGAGCAAGAGGACAAGTACATTAGAGTGTCTAGTTTGAGAAAAAGATGCCCCACAAGTCCTCAACTGGCAGCTTCATTAAATAGTACCCGCAAAAGTGAAGAGGCGACTCTGGGATGCTGTTCTTCTAGGCAGAGTTGCAAAGAAAAGGCCATATCTCAGACTGCCCAATGAAATGAAAAGATTAAGATGGGCAAAAGAACACAGACACTGGACAGAGGAACTCTGCCTAGAAGGTCAGCATCCCGGAGTTGCCTCTTCACTGTTGATGTTGAGACTGCTGTTTTACGGGTCATCTGATGCAGCACTCCATTACCCTCCTTCTTGGTCAAATAGCCCTTACACAGCCTGGAGGTGTGTTGGGTCATTGTCCTGTTGGAAAACAAATGATAGTCCGTCTAAGCACAACCAGTTGGGATGGCGTATCGCTGCAGAATGCTGTGGTAGCCATGCTGGTTAAATTTGCCTTGAATTCTAAATAAAGCACCGACAGTGTCACCATCGAAGCACCCCCACACCATGACACCTCCTCCTCCATGCTTCACGGTGGGAACCACACATGTAGAGATGTTCTTCTAATCCTCGGTTGGAACCAAAAATCTCAAATTTGGACACATCAAACGAAAGGACAGATTTCCCCCGATCTAATATCCATTGCTCGTGTTTCTTGACCCAAGCAAGTCTCCTCTTCTTATTGGTGTCTTTAGAAGTGGTTTCTTTGCAGCAATTCGACCATGAAGGCCTGATTCACGCAGTCTACTCTGAACAGTTGATGTTGAGATGTGTCTGTTACTTGAACTCTGTGAAGTATTTATTAGGGCTGCAATTTCTGTGGCTGTGCAGCAAAGGTATCTCTGGGTCTTCCTTTCCTGTGGCGGTCCTCATGAGAGCCACTTTCATCATAGCACTTAATGGTTTTTGAAACTGCACTTGAAGAAATGTTCAAAGTTCTTGACATTTTCCATTTTGACCTTCATGTCTTCAAGTAATGATGGACTGTTGTTTCTCTTTGCTTATTTCAGCTGTTCTTGACATAATATGGACTTGGTCTTTTACCAAATAGGGCTATCTTCTGTATACCACCCCTACCGTGTCACAACACAACTGATTGGCTTAAACACATTAAGAAGGAAAGAAATTCCACAAATGTACTTTTAACAAGGCACACCTGTTAATTGAAATGCATTCCAGGTGACTACCTCATGAAGCTGGTTGAGAGAATACCAAGCGTGTGCAAAGCTGTCATCAAGGCAAAGGGCGTCTACTTTGAAGAATCTCAAATATAACATTATATTTGGATTTGTTTAACACTTTTCTTTTGCTTACTGCATGATTCCATATGTGTTATTTCATAGTTGTGATGTCTTCACTATTATTCAACAATGTAGAAAATTGTAGAAATAAAGAAAAACCCTTGAATGAGTAGGTGTGTCAACTTTTGACTCCTACTGTATATATATATATGTGTGTGTGTGTGTGTGTGTGTGTGTGTGTGTGTGCTGCTACTGTGTGTGTGGAGCTTGGTGGGTCTGGCAGGACTTCACGCCTCGTCTCTCCCAGTAATGACCCCCTACTCTAGGCATGGTCCTCTCCAGACAGGCCAGCACCCGAGGGCAGGGGCCGGAACATTCTTGCCAGATTGCTTTTCAAATCCCAAAATGTATCCTTTTCCAGCTCTTGTTCGCTAGACAGATAGTTCCTTTTCTCTTCTTTCTTCTTTCTCATCACTCTTTCTGTTCCTCTCATCTTGTAGATTGGTTGTAGATGGGTAGGGGGGGTCAGAGGTCAAGTGAAGGAGCTAAGCCTGAGTGGAGGTATTTTTAAGATCCTAGGGGAGGTAGTGGACATTGTGGAGAGGAAATCTCTCTCACAGAAACACGTCCCACTGCTTCACAACTCATTTGGAGTTGGTCATTTACATTGTTGTTACATCATTATAATTCGAATTACCATTTTATTGTAATTTTTTAGGTATATAGTGGTAAATACTGTAGCATACCATAAGATAAAGAGTTTTTGTCATGTAATAAGTAGACATTCATTCCTCTCTCTCTCTGTTGTTTTCCAGGTTTGCCTCTGCAGGAGATGATGGCCTGGTGTTGGTGTGGAACGTTGAGGTGAGACTTACTCTGAGAGGATAGATAGTGTGGTGATAGGAACATGCACACATTCTACAGCTTTCAGCAGTAGTTTTATATCTGTAATTATTAACTGGGTGGGTCGAGCCCTGAATGCTGATTGGCTGACCGGCGTGGTATACCACGGGTATGACAAAACATTTATTTTTAGTGCTCTAATTACGTTGGTAACCAGTTTATAATAGCAATAAGGCACCTCTGGGGTTTGTGGTATATGGCTAATATACCACGGCCTAGGGCTGTTCTTACGCACGACGCAACGCGGAGTGGCCATATGCCACACCTCCTCGGGCTTTATTGCTTAAATATAATATATATTTTTTAAATTAAGTGAAGAAAGTTGCCAGAATAAGGGTTGTGAAGATGTTAAATGCCCTTTGCAGCAAGATGTTCAAGCTACACCAATAGGTGGCAGTGTTGTGAAAATGTTAAATGCCCTTTGCAGTATTGTGTGTGTGCGTGTGTATGTGTATGATAACGGCCATGACAGCCTACACACACACCAGCGGAGAGAACCCCCCCACACACACACTGATATTCCCATGTAAAACCATGTTGTGGTGCTCTGTGTGTGTGGTTCAGCTGTGGTGCACAGAGACAGGCAACAATGTTCAGACCTCGAGTCCTTTGTCAAGGTATGTTCATCTGTTGGTAGCATTTCATTTAACACTTCAAACATTTCAACTTGGTAATGGGTTCTTATTAACCAATCATAAAGAAACAAAAAGCTAGTGCATAAGGAATACACTATATATACAAAAGTATGTGGACACCCTTTCAAGTTAGTGGATTTGGCTATTTCAGCCACACCCATTGCTAACAGGTGTATAAAATTTAGGACACAGTCATGTATTCTACATAAACAAACATTATCAGTAGAATGGCCCGTAGTGAAGACCTCAGGAGGCTGAAGAAATTCGGCTTGTCACCAAAAGCACTCACAAACTTTTACAGATGCACAATCGAGAGCATCCTGTCGGGCTGTATCACCGCCTGGTACGGCAACTGCTCCGCCAACAACCGTAAGGCTCTCCAGAGGGTAGTGAGGTCTGCACAACGCATCACCGGGGGCAAACTACCTGCCCTCCAGGACACCTACACCACCCGATGTCACAGGAAGGCCAAAAAGTTTATCAAGGACAACAACCTCCCGAGCCACTGCCTGTTCACCCCGCTATCATCCAGAAGGCAAGGTCAGTACTGGTGCATCAGGGACTGAAAAACAGCTTCTATCTCAAGGCCATCAGACTGTTAAACAGCCATCACTAACATTGAGTGGCTGCTGCCAACATATTGACTCAACTCCAGCCACTTTAATAATGGAAAAATTGATGTAATCAATTTATCACTAGCCACTTTATATTATATAATGTTTACATACCCTACATTACTCATCTCATATGTATATACTGTACGCCATACCATCCACTGCATCTTGCCATCTTGATGTAATTAAATGTATCACTAGCCACTTTAAACAATGCCACTTTATGTAATGTTTTCATACCCTACATTACTCATCTCATATGTATATACTGTACGCTATACCATCTACTGCATCTTGCCTCTGCCGTTCGGCCATCACTCATGTATTTTTATGTACATATTCGTATTCATTCCTTTACACTTGTGTGTATAAAGTAGTTGTTGTGGAATTGTTAGGTTATATGACTTGTTAGATATTACTGCATGGTCGGAACTAGAAGCACAAGCATTTTGCTACACTTGCATTAACATCTGCTAACCATGTGTATGTGACAATACATTTTATTTGATTTATTTGATTGCCTTGTGGAGTGAATAACTACACTGTTTGTATTCTGCCATATTACCAGTCACCTTTACATGGTTAAATGCGGTGGTTCGCGCTTTCAGTTTTACGTGAATACTGACATCTATCCACGGCTACCATCTATCCACGGCTACCATCTATCCACGGCTACCATCTATCCACGGCTACCATCTATCCACGGCTGCCATCTATCCACGGCTACCATCTATCCTGAAGCGTGGATTCCGATATGTCAGACCAGCGTTGAATAGTTCTAAGCATGGGCACTTCCTGTTTGAGTTTCTGCCTATAGGACGGGAAGAGCAAGATGGAGTCGTGGTCAGATTTGCCAAAAGGAGGACGGGGGAGGGCCTTGTAAGCATTCCGGAAGTTTGAATAACAATGGTCGAGAGTCTTAGCAGCATGAGTAGGACAGTCAATATGTTGATAGCACTTTGGCAGCCTAGTCCTCAGATTTGCTTTGTTAAAATCCCCAGCTGCAGTAAATGCAGCCTCAGGATATGTGGTTTCCAGTTTGCATAAAGTCCAGTGAAGTTCTTTGAGGGCCATCAAGGCATCGGCTTGAGGTGGGATGTAAACGGCCGTGGCAATGACGGAAGAGAATTCTCTTGGGAGATAATATGGCCGGTCTCACCTGAACTCCACTGACTCATGTACTACACAGACTCCTGAGCTACACTGACTCCTGAACTACACTGACTCCTGAGCTACACTGACTCCTGTGCTACACTGACTCCTGTGCTACACTGACTCCTGTACTACACTGACTCCTGTGCTACACTGACTCCTGAGCTACACTGACTCACCTGCTGAGGCAGGCTCCGCAGGTAAGAGGAGGTCCTGCATCTCCAACATCCTCACACTGCCGCCCCCCGAGCAAGACATCACCCCCCTGCAACACACACACACACCAGACCTGGGGTCAAATACTATTTCAAATGTATCAATTACTTTCACATACATTCAAAGTAAGTATTCAGATATATTTAATTTGAAAAGACAAGTAGTTGAATAGTTTAATGTATTTGGAAATACACTTGCAGAGTATTTGAAATACTCAAATACACAGTCTCATATACACTCCCATGCATTTAACCCAGGTATTTCAAAACAGTATTTGAAAATCCTGTCAAATACAATTTGGCAGACTATTTGGTTGTTACAGATAACCATTCAAATAAAAATACTAAAATACACAGGAAAAGTATTTTAAATATTATGTACTCCAATACATTTGTCATTGTGGACATGGTCAGCCTGAATATCACGACACACACAGAGGGAGAGGACAATAACTTTATTTAAAAACAGATACATGGACAATGCAAGTGTTAAAAAATAATACAGGAGCGCAATCATGGTTACTATACAGTTCTTAGGCAACTCCACCATGACACTTATTTCTTGGGAGACACAACACATTAAATCCCTTCATATATGAGATTAAAATTAATTCATAATAGGCAGAAAAGACAGTAAGCGTTTTTTTGAATCCAAATCGAAAATGAATGTTTTAGCCAATCAGATAGTACTCCCTTAATTTCAAAATTTTTCCTCCCCTTTTGTCACAACTAAACCGTGACGCTGGACTCTCTGTGTACATGAGGATAATGTCTGAATAGTGAATTATGAATGACTATATCCTAACATTATCTCTGTGTTATTACCTGTGTCGTCGTGGGGCTGGCTCTGGCACTGCAACCGGAAGTCTCTGCTCCACACCCACAGCCCTTGATACCGACACACGCACAACCACTCCAACAGACACTGACAGAGATAGAAGGATTTGCAGTATTAACACACACACACACAATTATATCTCCAGCTAAATATAAACTGAACTGACGGTATCTATAGAAACAGTATGACAGACAGTGAAAAAAGGTGGGTGAAAGATACAGAACAAACAAGGACATGTTATTGTTATCACCCACAGCATTGTTTCCCCTAGCAACCCTCTCTATAAAAATGAACAATCAAGGCTGGCAACACCAAAACGTTCATCACTTTCTTTTGAAATTACCATATATTTACAACATGACATGGTAATTACACAAGATACACTACATTACCAAAAGTATGTGGACACCTGCTCGTCGAACATCTCATTCCAAAATCATGGGCATTATTATGGAGTTGGTCCCCCCTTTGCTGCTATAACAGCCTCCACTTATGGGAAGGCTTTCCACTAGATGTTGGAACATTGCTGCTGGGACTTGCTTCCATTCAGCCACAAGAGCATTAGTGAAGTCGGGCATTGATGTTGGGCGATTAGGCCAACTCATCCCAAAGGTATTCGATGGGGTTGAGGTCAGGGCTCTGTGCAGGCCAGTCAAGTTCTTCCACACTGATCTTGACAAACCATTTCTATATGGACCTCACTTTGTGCATGGGGGCATTGTCCTGCTGAAACAGGAAAGGGCCTTCCCCAAACGGTTGCCACAAAGTTGGAAGCACAGAATTGTTTAGAATGTTTTTGTATGCTGTAGCATTAACAATTCCCTTAACTGTAAGTAACTAAGGGGTCTGAAATGAAAAACAGCCGCAGACCATTATTCCTCCTCCACCAAACTTTACAGTTGACACTATGCATTCAGGCAGGTAGCATTCTCCTGGCATCCACCAAACCCAGATTCATCTGTCGGACTGCCAGATGATGAAGCGTGATTCATCACTCCAGAGAACGCTAACCACTGCTCCAGTCCAATGGCAGTGAGCTTTACACCACTCCAGCTGATCCTTGGCATTGCGCATGGTGATCTTAGGCTTGCGTGTGGCTGCTTGGCCATGGAAACCTATTTATTATTTTTTATTTAATTTTAATTTTACCCCCTTTCGTGGTATCCAATTGTTAGTACTTACCATCTTGTCTCATCGCTACAACTCCCGTACGGGCTCAGGAGAGACGAAGGTCGAATGCCATGCGTTCTCTGAAACACAACCCAACCAAGCCGCTCTGCTTCTTAACACAGCGCGCATCCAACCTGGAAGCCAGCCGCACCAATGTGTCGGAGGAAACACTGTGCACCTGGCTACCACGCACTGTGCCCAGCCCGCCACAGGAGTTGCTGGTGCGCAATGAGACAAGGATATCCCTACCGGCCAAACCCAGACGACGCTAGGCCAATTGTGCGTCGCCCCACGGACCTCCCGGTCGCAGCCAGCTGCGACAGAGCCGGGGCACGAACCCAGAGTCTCTGGTGGCACAGCTAGCGCTGTGTTGCAGTGCCCTAGACCACTGCACCACCCGGGAGGCATAAGAATATTTTGAAGATAAATACACAACGCAGAGGACGAGAGTACTAAAAACTAAATAGAGTACTAATGGTCAATAGTGAATTGTCAATGTAAATAGGAGTTGGTTTTCAGTTCAACAGCTGTTTAGAATCTGTGGAATGTCCGTCCTGAACTCAGAGCTACGTGTGCTACGTTCTGTAAAATGTGTCTGGAGCAGGATACTTGTTATTTGGCCAAGGACTTCTGATTGGTCAACCACAGGCTAGGGTGGGGGGTTATAGATTAGATCCTGTTGCTTTGTTCTGTGGAGAAAAGCTGAGGACAGGGGAGACTGAACATCTACCTCCCAGCATAACATCTATGATTTGCTTTTGGGTTTGTGTTATTGAAGAATAACATCAACTGCTAGCATAGCCAACATATTCATGCTTCGCCTATTCCTCTTCGATTTAGAAGATACTATTGTGCAAAGAACTTGCTGATTTAAGCCTCCACCAGTACTGGTATCAGGTTGTATTAGCTAGCTACGTTTGCTCTGACTCAGCTAACTAGCCAGCTAACTAGCGATTAGCATTAGTGGCTAACACGATTTTGCTTAACTTGCTAAGGAAATGCAAACTAGCTGTTTGCAGATGTAAGAAACACAAACTAATATTGTAATTATAGAACACTTGTGGATTTATATTAAGATCAAAGTGGAAACAACATCATTGTTATCACCATTGTTGCATGTGCTGCATTGACCATGCAGACTGAACGAAAGTGTCTCGTGGTCAAGCAACAACAAATGCGCTCCTCGAGTGACAGGGGGTGGGACTAGGTCTATGTGGAAAGCCGCATGGAGAGAGAGAGAGCGGAGACGGATAGCTCAAGTAGCGGAGTAAACTATAAAAATGGATGTTACACACGGCGTATCACATTTAACAAACCAAACATTCAAATACCTTTATAGAAGGTAAATTAAAACCCAAACCGGTCCGGGCATAAATAACGTTACATAGTAAAATACGGTATACCGCCCAGCCCTACAGACACGTCGCCGAGACCGATGTCTTGCTTCAGGACAGGCTAAAAAAATTCTTTGCACGCTTTGAGGATAACACATTGCCACCGACATGGCCCTCTACCAAGGACTATGGGCTCTCCTTCTCTGTGGCCGACGTCAGTAAAACATTAACACGTGTTAACCCTGGCAAGGCTGCCGGCCCAGACAATGTCCCTACTGTAGCCGCGTCCTCAGAGCATACGCAGACCAGCTGGCTGGTGTGTTTACAGGCATATTCAATCTCTCCCAATCCCAGTCTGCTGTCCCCACATGCTTCAAGATGACCACCATTGTTCCTGTACCCAAGAAGGCAAAGGTAACTGAACTTAATGACTCACCTCTGTCATCATGAAGTGCTTTGAGAGACTAGTCAAGGATCATATCACCTCTACCTTACCTGCCACCCTAGACCCACTTCAATTTGCTTACCGCCCCAATAGATCCACAGACGATGCAATCTCCATCACTCTGCACACTGCCCTATTCTATCTGGACAAGAAGAATACCTATAGAAGAATGCTGTTTATTGACTATAGCTCAACATTCAACATCATAGTACCCTAGAAGCTCAGGGTCTGAACCCCGCTCTGTGCAACTGGGTACTGAACTTCCTGACAGGCCGCCCCCAGGTGGTGAAGGTAGGAAACATCACATCACCTCCGCTGATCCTCAACACTGGGGCCCCACAATGGTGTGTGCTCAGCCCCCTCCTATACTCCCTGTTCACCTATGACTACATAGCCAAGCACACCTCCAACTCAATCATCAAGTTTGCAGAAGACACAACAGTAGTAGGATTACCAACGATGATGAGACAGCCTACAGGGAGGAGGTGTGGGCTCTGGGATTGTGGTGCCTGGAAAACAACCTCTCAATCAACGTCACCAAAACAAAGGAGATGATCGTGGAGATGTTTGAAACAGCAGAGGGTGCACCCCCCTATCTACATCGACAGGACCGCAGTGGAGAAGGTGGAAAGCTTCAAGTTCCTTGGCGTACACCTCATTGACAAACTGAAATGGTCCACCTACACAGACAGTGTGGTGAAGAAGGCGCAGCAGAACCTCTTCAACCTCAGGAGGCTGAATAAATTTGACTTGTCACCTAAAACCCTCACAAACTTTTACAGATGCACAATTGAAAGCATCCTGTCGGACTGTATCACCGCCTGGTACGGCAACTGCACCGCCCGCAACCGCAAGGCTCTCCAGAGGGTGGTGTGGACTGCCTAATGCATTACCGGGGGCAAACTACCTGCCCTCCAGGACACCTACAGCACCCGATGTCACAGGAAGGCCAAAAAGGCCAAAAAGATCATCAAGGACATCAACCTTCTGTCATCCAGAAGGTGAGGTCAGTACAGGTGCATCAAAGCTGGGGCCGAGGGACTGAAAAACAGCTTCTATCTCAAGGCCATCAGACTGTTAAACAGCCATCACTAGCACATTAGAGTTTGCTGCCTATAGGCATAGACTAGAAATCACTGGCCACTTTAAGGAATGGAACACTAGTCACTTTAATAATGTTTACATATCTGGCATTACTCATCTCATATGTATATACTGTATTCTATACTATTCTACTGTATCTCGTTCAGTTAATGTTTACATATCTTGCATTACTCATCTCATATGTATATACTGTTTTCTATACTATTCTACGGTATCTCATTCACTTAATAATGTTTACATATCATGCAGTACTCATCTCATATGTATATACTGTTTTCTATACTATTCTACGGTATCTCATTCACTTAATAATGTTTACATATCATGCAGTACTCATCTCATATGTATATACTGTATTCTATACTATTCTACTGTATCTTAGTCCGTTCCGCTCTGACATCACTTGTCCATGTGTATGTAGTCTAAATTCATTCCTACATAGATGTGTGTGTATTGGGTATATGTTGTGTAATTTCTTTGATATTACTGCACTGTCGGAGCTAGAAGCAGAAGCATTTGATTTGATTTGAGTCAGTGTAGTTCAGGTGAGTCAGTGCAGTACAGGTGAGTCAGTGTAGTTCAGGTGAGTCAGTGCAGTACAGGAGTCAGTGTAGTTCAGGTTAGTAAGTGTAGTTCAGGTGAGTCAGTGTAGTTCAGGTGAGTCAGTGCAGTACAGGAGTCAGTGTAGCTCAGGTGAGTCAGTGCAGTACAGGAGTCAGTTTAGTTCAGGTGAGTCAGTGTAGTTCACGTGAGTCAGTGCAGTAGAGGAGTCAGTGTAGTTCAGGTTAGTAAGTGCAGTTCAGGTGAGTCAGTGTAGTTCAGGTGAGTCAGTGTAGTTCAGGTGAGTCAGTGTAGTTCAGGTGAGTCAGTGGAGTTCAGGTGAGTCAGAGTAGTACAGGAGTCAGTGTATGTCAGTGGAGTGGTGTGATCAGAGGGGCTCTTGGTGAGACAGATTACAGATTACAGAGTCAGAGCAGTACAGGAGTGTGTGCAGTACATGGGCAGTACATGGGTCAGTGTAGTTCAGGTGAGTCAGTGGAGTTCAGGTGAGTCAGTGGAGTTCAGGTGAGTCAGTGGAGTTCAGTGTGTCAGTGGAGTGGAGTTCAGGTGAGACAGATTACAGAGTCAGAGCAGTACAGGAGTCAGTGGGCAGTATGTCAGTGGAGGTGAGTCAGTGGGGTTCTTGGTGAGACAGATTACAGATTACAGTGGAGTCAGAGTAGTACAGGAGTCAGTGTATGTCAGTGGAGTGGTGTGATCAGAGGGGCTCTTGGTGAGACAGATTACAGCAGTGACGTCGCTAGGCTTCTACTAATGCTACACAGCTGTTTCCTGGCTTTGAAGGGGATTGAAACGCTCCTCTGAGACTGGGCTGTAGACTCTCTCACTCTCGCTCTGGATCTCACTCTCTTTCTCTTTCTCTCGCTCGCTCTCTTTCTCTCTTTATTTCTCTCTGCCTCTCTTTCTCGTTTTTTTCATCCATCACCTCACCACCGCTCAGAGTCCGTCATTGTGATGCCTCCTTCTTGAAGCGCTCTCATCAGTCAACACACGCACGCATGCACACAGTTTAAACACTCACATTTACGCTCTCAGCCAAATCACATTTCCTGAGTTGGCTTTTCTTTTTGCACTTCCACTATAATTTAGGGGAGAGTGGGGTAAGTTGAGCTATTGTTTACATTCAGCGTCACTCCGTCAAGGGAAACATATTATTATTTCTAACAAAGATATCTACATATATTTCAGGATTTTTGTATCCCTGGAAATAATCAGAATTCATGTAAACATGACAGTTTTGAAATCATAACTTGTCCCCCCAAAAAGTGGTCTCTTGGCACAATTTACCCTGGGTATGGGGTAGTTGAGCCACGGGACAGGTAAGTTAAGCTGCCTACAAATTTCTGTACTGAATTAAATATGACCTTTTTAAAACTATGTCTGTCTCTATTTCCCAAACAGAAAACAACACAATCACAATGACTTTTTTTGTCTTTTAATAATTTTACGCGTCTTTTAAGACAGGCTAGACACCTAACAAACACGTGTAACATAGGCCAGGTCCCGTCGTTAACTCATATCCCAGCGATAATGTCTTGCATTGCACCGGGGAAGAAAGCACTTCAATTTCCTCAACTAGCCATTGGCTCAATCATTGGCTCAAATTACCCCAAGGAGACCCCAACTGATCTACTTTGGTTTAGAAACAAGAACCATGAAACGTCTAACACAATAAATTCATTTGACTTGGTGAATATCCGTCTTCTAACTTGCTTACCACTATTTTTCATGTTGGTTCTCCCTTCCCGGACTCCATACAATTATGACCTCTTCCTAGAAACAAGGGTGGTTCAATTTACCCCATTCTCCCCCCTAATAAGGAAGGGGAAAATACTGTCTTGGTCCTTTGGATTTTTATGGCCTTTTTCATTATCCGAATTAAGATAAATGCCGTGCAGGTATGATGTCCATAATGTAATGAAACAGGTGTTAAGGTTTTAAAGAGGGGTGGATTGTATTTAAATGTCCATAAGTGTTCCTATGTTGTTGGTTTCTAGTGTAGTCATCCGATCACTGTCTCTGAGGTAAATGGATGTGTAATGCCTGTTTGATCAGTCTAGTGACTGTGTGATGTGACTGATATTTCTTACACATGTTTGTTGGCTCAGTGATTTTACAACTGATATTGTGTGCATTCCAAGTCTCCAATTTGAATCTGATGTGCTTGTTTAATCTGATGTCCTCAAAGCCTGCATCGTCATCAAGTTGGCCACATTTATTTGCCAAATGTCTGTATGCTTATTTTAACAACTTGTAAACCCTCACTGGCTTGTTATTTAAAGCCTCAAATGAATGTCACAAATGAAAGAAACAACTGTATTTTTTAAAATACTTTTATTGTTTCTCACATATACATTTTAAAATAAGTGTCGACAAATCAACAACAAAAGAAGACTTCCTTTGACACAGGCCAAAAAAAACTGAAATTATATCCACCCAACCCCTTCTAGGACCCAAGCAGAATAGCTTCTCATTGGGCACAGATGTCATTTCAACATCTAGTTTGGATTTACACTTTGATTGTGACGTCAACTGCAGTGAATTCAACATAATAATACATTTAAAAAAAAGAAAATGTCACCATGTCATTGAATTTAGGTTAAAAAAAAGTTTTAAAAAACCCGAATATAATTCCCTTACGTTGATGACTTTTTGCAAATCCAATCAGTTTTCCACGTTGATTCAACATCATATATTTTTAAAATCTATCTGATGATGTGGAAACAACGTTGATGCAACCAGTTTCTGCCCGGTGGGTTGATACACAACTAAAGCATCAAACCATCAAGTCCTTCAAAAATACATAAAACATTTCTACAATATTTTACGTTTGCCTTTTCACAGCCAATAACCACAAAATAAAGCTTATATACATTAATGCTTGCAGAATATCTGTTGGTTGTTCTGCTTGGAAACAATAGAAAATAAAGGGATTGGCACGTTCTCCATACCCAGAGTCTCTGACCAATGACAGAGCCGGGTTAAAATGACATCACAGTAGATGCCACGCCCTGCTCTCACAGCAGAAACGGTTCGTCTTTGAGAGTTCAAAGAAAGGAAAGGATGACAAGCATGTGGGTGTGACATGAGATCTGACCAAAACTCGCTTGACAACAAACAGAAACATAATTCATTGAAAATAGATCAGGCTCAATAGAAAACAGTCCATGGGAGACTAGATAGTGGGTTGTTTACGTCAGCAGAAGCTATGTATTTTACAGTGTCCTATAGCAGTGAATCTAGCATAGCCTTGACTGAGTGAGTTAAGGCGTTTGTCTTACCATGTTCTGAAACTAGCACACAGTCATTATCAAACACAAGTTTCTCTTCATAATAATTGTAGTATTCACCAGTATCAAATGACACCCTATTCCCACATAGCACACTTCTTTGTCACTACATAGGGAATATGGTGCCATTTGGAACAATAAAATACAGGTTAAAATAGTAAGGTTAAGTACTCTATGGCTTAGTCCGGTGTCTTTGTTCAGCTGCTCGCGAACACAAACGAACCACATGAAGCCAAACAAACCATTTGAAGCCTGAACTCTGAACCCTGTTTTAGAGGAGAGGGTCAAAGTAAGGCACCTTAAAGAAGATCCCTGTGCCTTTGGTTAAATACGTTCACCAGTTTTGATTTTGTTGGTTGAATTTACACACTTGCACGCACACGCAAACACATACTTTAAACTCAAAGCGTATCATCCATTCACAACACCTCTGACGAAGCCTGTCTTGTATGGCCGCTGCTGTTGCACAAGGAAATGAACTGAAACTGCATTCCCCACTGCCAACCACTGGAGGGAGACAACTACACAGTAATGTGATTCTAGATGACAAGAGAAAGAAATGGATGGACAGCATGTTTTATGATAGTGACATTTGAAATCATATTTTAATAGTCTAGCCTGAGTTGAAAACTGAACCAAACCGAACCAAGTAGCAGTAGAGTGTGCTGGGAGCTGAAAGTGCTATTTTCCCAGAGAGGATCCAAAGACAGGGTCAATCTAAAATAACCCCATATACCCTTGATAGTGCATTACTTTTGATAAGAGTAGTGAAACACAGTGCACTATATAGGCAATCGAGTGTATTTAAGATGCAACTGTTTAAGCCCCAAGAGCTAAGTGTGCCAGTCTTTCACCACATAAATATCTGTCCCAAAAGTAGGGCACTACATAGGGAATAGGGTGTAATTTGAGCCAGGACCAGCCAAGTATTTCATGCTGTTTGTCCCATGGTGGTTTCATCAGGCTCTTGTGAGGCGGCTCTCTGCTCAGACCACACTACCATGCTACTTCACAACGGACCAGCAACACATTACCGGGAGGCAGGAGGGACAAAAAGCAGTTGGAAAAAGAAACGCACTCCTACTATTGCACCGCACACCACAGCACAACTGAAATGTTAGAAATCACAGAGTTGTGCTTTGGAATAGCATTTTGCTTAGCCAACGCTAATTAGTTCCCTTCGTATTTGGAGATTGCAATTAGCTACAGTATGTGTCCACTTCAATGTGCCTTTGATGTTTAAATGAATGTACTGTTTCACTGGAGCTTTATGACCCATTTAAAGTAATGAATTAGGACTAGCTTCAATACAAGCTGTCATAAAACAGTACACTAGCCTTACTGTCCCTCAGATAATTCACTGCTGTGGCTTCTAAGTTGTAAAGATCAACTGTACTTAATATATACTGCTGTTTTTTCCCCCACTTGTTGCTAATAGAGTTAGAATCCTGTTCTAATGCTGTTCCCACCAAGCCCCAGTGTTCTCTTTTAAGAGCCATGTCTGGAGCTGGGTTCCAGAGGGGGCAGAGTGAGGGCTGGTTCTAGCCCCAGGGGGGGAGCATGGTGGTGGGCGAGCTGCCCGTGAGGCCTGGCTCTCTGAGCAAAGCTCTGGTTTTCCCCCGTAGAGAGAGATATTACAGCAGTCAGTTCAGCTGGACTCTGCTCTGTAAACCTCCCAGGTATGGAGCGAACACAGACCGCTGACTGCTCTGGGTCTGCTGCCAAATACACACACACACACACACACACACACACACACACACACACACACACACACACACACACACACACACACACACACACACACACACACACACACACACACACACACACACACACACACATCTCTGTTTTACTCCGCCTTACTGGGCTTATCAGAGCTCAATATGACCTAATACTTCCATCTGGAGAGAGAACAAGGAGAGCTAAGTTACAGTTTTATAAGTTGGCTGTGTGTGTGTGATTCAGGGAACAGGTTTCTCTCTACATACTTTAGTTCTGTGCTCTCTCGTCTTTTATTCCTGGTACAGTAGAAGTAGTTCATGTGTCAGCAAACCTTTGGTACCCACATCACCACACACTACCGTAGGGACTAAGCAAGGACGGACAGAAATCAGAGGTACGACAAACAACAGCAGACACTTGCCTGAGACAAAAGAAACGGATATAGAACACAGACAACATCACAGGGAAAAAAATAAAAGATGTGAGAAATTGACACGTTTTTTTGAGCTGCTAAAGTGCGGTTGGTTGGGATAGATTGTCAGGAGGGCTGTAGAGTCACATTAGAGGCCCAAGAGGAACCACAGAGGGGTCTGAAGAGGCTGGAGAGTCTCAGTGGGCAATTCTCAAATGTCCCCCTATTCGCTATGTAGTGCACTACTTATGACCAGAGCCCCCCTCCCGATGCCAAATTTGCCATGGGGCATCGTAATGATTCTCTGTTTGAAATCAGTTTGAAGTAACATCCGATAACTAGGGATGGGAAAGATGTCTGCACAGAAGGAGAGCACTATATGGGGAGTTGGGGTGTAATTTGTCAGCCGGTATGTCAGTCCCCTGGTCTCTTCTGAGGGCTCCCAGCTGTAGACTCCGAGGTCTACAGACTCTTGAGGTCTACAGTCCATTGTGTGTGGAGCTGGGTAGAATCATCGTGGGATGGGCTTAATACCAGCGCCAGGCTACATTCGCTGTCTCCCCCAGCCCAATGAGAGGGAGGGATGGAGGGATATTGGGGAGAGAGAGGGAGGGATAGAGGGGTCACGGAGGAGGGGCCGGCCGCAGGCTCTTGCACTTCATGTCGTCCAGACCCTTCCAGTATTTGTAGTTCTCTGACAGGTGCTCCATGAGGCCAGGTAGACTGGCGAAGGCTGGGGGGACAGAGGAGAGTTTGAGGTTAACGCACACAAACACATGAGCCAGCGGAAATGACAGCTGGTGCAACTGGGTCTCAGGCAGCGTGTGTGTCTGTTGTTTACTTCCTAGTTTCCGACTCATTTGTTACCCCTCTGCATGAGCCTGACCTGGCAACCACCCGGCAATAGCCCAGGCTTGACCCTGATTCATTAAAACCTGCTGTGTGAGTGCATATGTGCGATATGATTGTGTGTGTGTGTGTGTCACAAAACTGAAGCACAAAGGCTGCGTTTAGACAGGCAGTCCAATTCTGATATTTTTCCAACTAATTGGTCATTTGACCAATCACGTCAGATCTTTTTACAACATATCTTTTTCACAGCTGATCTGATTGGCCAAAGATCCGAATTGGGCTGCCTGTCTAAACGCAGCCTTTGTGCTTCTGCGTGTGTGAATGTGTGTGCTTTGGTTTGCACTTTATGTGTACTTGTGTGTATGTGTGTGTGTCTGTGCTAGTGAGTGTGTGTACAGTAGGTCCTGCTTCACTGCGTCTTGACTTAACCCCTCCGGCCCCTGGAACCCCCAGTCCCAGTGGCCTCTAGGAACTTTTCCGTGACATCAGCAGTTTTATTGAATTTAAACACGTGTTCTCTTCTCTGGTGGAGGGGGTAACCTCCAGCAACACCCCAACGTCAGAGGGAACGGTGAAATGGGGAATAACTGTACCATCACTCATTCACATATCCTTATGTACATATTCTTTATCCCCTTACACTGTGTATAAGACAGTAGTTTTGGAATTGTTAGTTAGATTACTTGTTGGTTATTACTGCATTGTCGGAACTAGAAGCACAAGCATTTCGCTACACTCGCATTAACATCTGCTAGCCATGTGTATGTGACAAATAAAATTTGATTTGATTTGATTGATTTGATAACTGTATACTCTCCTCTTTTGACCCCTCCCTCTCTCCTTCCTCTGGGCTACTGTGCTCCACTGTGACGTGAGAAGGAAGACTCTACCTCTTTTACAGGGAAGGAGGGAATAGAAGAGAGGAGGAGAGGAGGGAAGGCATGGGAAAGTTCTATTCCATATCTCCTCCCCCCTCCCTGTGGGTCCTCTGTTTGTGTGTGTGTGTGTGTGTGTGTGTGTTTGTGTGTGTGTGTGTGTGCGTGCGTGTGTGCGTGTGTGCGTGTGTGTTCTTACCATCCCAAGCGTCAAACATGTCTGTGATGAAGTAGTCTATGAAGGAGATCTGAGACTTGGGGATACTACAGGTGTTCCTGTCAAAGACAGGCATGACCACCGGTAGACCCTGTCTCTTCTCCTCATCAGTCTGAAATATAAGGATAGATTCACACACAGGTTAACACCCACACATATACTGCAGTATACAAGAGATATATGTACACAGTCACACCGCATACGGATGTGTTTTTCCAAATACTTGTGGATACATTTGCATGTTTGCTAAAAATGGATGTAATACCTGACAATGTTCCAGAAAGGCATGGCATGACATCTAGTCTACAGCGTGGCCAATGTGTTTCCTAATTTGGCTCCTTAAATTAATAAACTTTACATATTGATTGACGGAGATTGTTTTTTGGGGGGCCACCAAGCCAAAACTGTGATATAATTTAAATTGTGATGGTGAGTAAAAAATGTCAAACTAAGGATTTGACAAAAATGTTACATTCTGTCATGAAGAGCACACGTTCAACTTCATTAAAAACAAACAAAAAAAAGTTTTCCCATCTCAAAAAAGTAAGTGCCTCTCTTCTGCTTAATTAAATAATGAAACAAATCTAGTGCCCACGGTCGGGCACTGAGCTGCTTTTATTATTACTGTTCTTATTTAAACAAAAACTATACATCCTACAACGCTCCGGAATATGTCCAAGTGTAGGTCTAGGACCTGTGCTTCCAATGAGTGGTATTATATGGCTCTAGAGTGGATGGTCAGCGGTGTTATGTTGCGTAAATAACCAAGTGAATTTGCCACATCTGGGAAAAATCCACTTGAATGGTCCTCCAACTGGTAATTACTAGTTAAATCAGCCATGAATCCCCTTGTGACAGAGAATGGAAGCTTGTTGTGTGCAACAGGGAGGGGCAATTTCATGTAAGATTCACACACATTTTTCGGTTGGTAAAGCATTCCTAGCTTGTCTATCTAGGGGTAACAGGGTGGATGTGTTATGGCCAAAAGAGCACAACCACATTTCTTTACACAATGATTGGACTGTTAGATGCTCAATGTTTCTTTAGAAATAAATAGAGTTCAATTCACGTAACAGGGTGAACCTTAAAATGAGGGACAGACATAAATGATTCACTATAATCACATGAAATAGATAATCATCTTCGTAAATAACTTGGTCAAAGCATCAAAATAACTAGTTCTTTACAATGGTGGCGAACACTTGGGAGTCTTTTTTTTTTTTTTTTTGGGGGGTTAGTAGGTTAAAATCTTCCCTAGAAGTCACAAAGTCAAGTCTTTTATTTATTTGGGGGGATTAGTAGGTTCAAATCTTCCCTAGAAGTCACAAAGTCAAGTCTTTTATTTATTTGGGGGGGATTAGTAGGTTAAAATCTTCCCTAGAAGTCACAAAGTCAAGTCTTTTATTTATTTTGGGGGATTAGTAGGTTAAAATCTTCCATAGAAGTCACAAAGTCAAGTCTTTTATTTATTGGGGGATTAGTAGGTTAAAATCTTCCCTAGAAGTCACAAAGTCAAGTCTTTTATTTATTGGGGGGGATTAGTAGGTTAAAATCTTCCCTAGAAGTCACAAAGTCAAGTCTTTTATTTATTTGGGGGGGGATTAGTAGGTTAAAATCTTCCCTAGAAGTCACAAAGTCAAGTCTTTTATTTATTTGGGGGGGGATTAGTAGGTTAAAATCTTCCCTAGAAGTCACAAAGTCAAGTCTTTTTTTTCATATTGACAATCAGGGTTAATGAATTCTCCACGTGGTCTACGTTAAAGGGCATTTCATTTCATATGACATATTGCGCTCAATTTCCACTTAACACCCTCATTTTGTGGAATGACCCAATACATATTAAGTTCTGCTCATTGGACGTTGGTTGGAGCGCTCTCCTAAAGTTTGTTTGTTGATCTGTCATATGGACAATGAAAGACGTGGAGTCACTTACATGATTGATCATGTGTCATGTTTGTTGTCATTTCCGTAGTCATTTAAATGCACGTTAGTGATTTTAGTATGCTTTTGGCATGCGTTAAGTACAATACATATATTTTGACAAATTATATTGTAGCGGCCGCAGGCTATTAGAACAGGGTTTGTTAACCTATAGTTTGGAGCCCTGAGCATGTGAACAGTGGATCGTGAGTTATGAGTAAAACATTTATAATGACGCACAATTTCTTCTTAGTTTGGGTCATTTGAGGACAATACATTTCACATTTGGGTCTTGAGCTATTTGCCATACATTTAAATAAAAAAATATATCTCTTACAAATACATTTACATTTAAATGCACGTTGGAATATATTTAACAAAACATTTCCAATTAAATTAAAAAATATCAATAAATACTAGTAAAAAAATAAAAAAAATAAAAATACATTCATTAGATTTTCTAAAGCATTTAACATATATTGTGAAAAACATTTTACATACGATTATATACACATTTTAAATACATTCTGTAATACATGTCGAATGTATTTAAAAAATATTTATATAAAATATTTGGCCAATTTAATTTTTTTATCTAAAATATATTACAAAAAAATATATATGTATGGGACAACACAAATACATTTCCCACACTGTACTGTATACCACCAGACAGACAAACAGTGATAGAGGCAGAAAGAGAAAGGGAGAAAAGGTCGGGAACAGGATCTATTGGTGCACACAGATAGCTAAGTAGACAGTTGTTAAGGTCAGGATTGCCAGCTGCAGACACTGTCATACAGCAGGAGAAAGGCCAAAGCTGCTAATTTTGTTAATTTATTTTATTATTTCACCTTTATTTAACCAGGTAGGCTAGTTGAGAACAAGTTCTCATTTACAACTGCGACCTGGCCAAGATAAAGCAAAGCAGTGTGAACAGACAACAACACAGAGTTACACACGGAGTAAACAATAAACAAGTCAATAACACAGTAGAAAAAAAAGAGTCTATATACATTGTGTGCAAAAGGCATGAGGAGGTAGGCGAATAATTACAATTTTGCAGATTAACACTGAAGTGATAAATGATCAGATGGTCATGTACAGGTAGAGATATTGGTGTGGAAAAGAACAGAAAAGTAAATAAATATAAACAGTATGGGGATGAGGTAGGTAAATTGGATGGGCTATTTACCGATAGACTACGTACAGCTGCAGCGATCGGTTAGCTGCTCAGATAGCAGATGTTTGAAGTTGGTGAGGGAGATAAAAGTGGTGGATAGTTTCAGAAATAGAGGGTCCAGATTGTCAAGCCCAGCTGATTTGTACGGGTCCAGGTTTTGCAGCACTTTAAGAATATCTGCTATCTGGATTTGGGTAAAGGAGAAGCTGGAGAGGCTTGGGCGAGTAGCTGCAGCGGGGGGGGGGGGCGGATCCGTTGGAGTAGCCAGGAGGAAGGCATGGCCAGTCGTTGAGAAATGCTTGTTGAAGTTTTCGATAATCATGGATTTATCGGTGGTGACCGTGTTACCTAGTCTCAGTGCAGTGGGCAGCTGGGAGGAGGTGCTCTTGTTCTCCATGGACTTTACAGTGTCCCAGAACCTTTTGGTGTTAGAGCTACAGGATGCAAATTTCTGCCTGAAGATTCTGGCCTTTGCTTTCCTGACTGACTGCGTGTATTGGTTCCTGACTTCCCTGAACAGTTGCATATCGCGGGGACTATTCGATGCTATTGCAGTCCGCCACAGGATGTTTTTGTGCTGGTCGAGGGCAGTCAGGTCTGGAGTGAACCGAGGGCTATATCTGTTCTTAGTTCTGCATTTTCTGAACGGAGCATGCTTATCTAAAATGGTGAGGAAGTTACTTTTAAAGAATGACCAGGCATCCTCAACTGACGGGATGAGGTCAATATCCTCCCAGGATACCCGGGCCAGGTCAATTAGAAAAGCCTGCTCGCAGAAGTGTTTTAGGGAGCGTTTGAAAGTGATGAGGGGTGGTTGTTTGACTGCGGACCCGTAGATGATACAGGCAATGAGGCAGTGATCGCTGAGATCCTGGTTGAAGACAGTGGAGGTGTATTTGGAGGGCCAGTTGGTCAGGATGACATCTATGAGGGTGCCCTTGTTTACAGATTTAGGTTTGTACCTGGTGGGTTCCTTGATGATTTGTGTGAGATTGAGGGCATCTAGCTTAGATTGTAGGACTGCCAGGGTGTTAAGCATATATATATATATATTTTTTTTAACCTTTATTTTACTAGGCAAGTCAGTTAAGAACAAATTTTTATTTTCAATGATGGCCTAGGAACAGTGGGTTAACTGCCTGTTTAGGGGCAGAACGACATATTTGTACCTTGTCAGCTCGGGGATTTGAACTTGCAACCTTCCGGTTACTAGTCCAACGCTCTAACCACTAGGCTACCACTAGGCTACCCTATCCCAGTTTAGGTCACCTAACAGAACAAACTCTGAAGCTAGATGGGGGGCGATCAATTCACAAATGGTGTCCAGGGCACAGCTGGGAGCTGAGGGGGGTCGGTAGCAGGCGGCAACAGTGAGATACATATTTCTGGAGAGAGTAATTTTTAAAATTAGTAGTTCGAACTGTTTGGGTATGGACCTGGAAAGTATGACATTACTTTGCAGGCTATCTCTGCAGTAGACTGCAACACCTCCCCTTTTGGCAGTTCTATCTAGATGGAAAATGTTATAGTTGGGTATGGAAATCTCAGAATTTTGGTGGCCTTCCTAAGCCAGGATTCAGACACGGCAAGGACATCAGGGTTAGCAGAGTGTGCTAAAGCAGTGAGTAAAACAAACTTAGGGAGGAGGCTTCTGATGTTGACATGCATGAAACCAAGGCTTGACATACTCTCCCGCCTTTCTTAGAGTGTTGAGCCGGGTTAAAACCACTCTGAACACAGCTGATTTTAGCTGAAGTTTTGGTTAGGAGTACTACGACCTGCCTCCAAAACCATTTTGAATAGAAAATCTTTTTGTACACTTTTTTATACACACACTGCCCACTCACCTGTGCGAAGTACTCCTCTGAGATGCGTCCCGCCCATTCTATGCAGAGCTCCAGGGGTCTGCAGGGGTTGGCCACGTCAGCACACTTTATCATCATCCTCTTGATCAGCAGCCGGTTCTCTGGGCTGTTCCTGATACTGGCTGGGCCCTCGCTGTCACTGCCTTCACTCTTGTTACAGAGAAACGCACACAGACAAGGTCAGAAACGCACACAGACAAGGTCAGGAATGCACACAGACAAGGTCAGAAATGCACACAGACAAGGTCAGAAATGCACACAGACAAGGTCAGAAATGCACACAGACAAGGTCAGAAATGCACACAGACAAGGTCAGAAACGCACACAGACAGGGTCAGAGACACAAACACACACGCAGACACACACATATGGACGCTTATCTTTCATTTGACACTACATTTGATATGCTCCTATGAACTTCACACGGTGGTGCTCATGGGTCCATTTACGTGGAACTGGCTGTGTGTGTGACTGTCCACTGATTGTACAAAACATTAGGAACACCTGCTCTTTCCATGACATAGACTGATCAGGTGAATCCGGGTGAAAGCTACGATCCCCTATCGATGTCACCTGTTAAATCCACTTCAATTAGTGTAGATGAAGGGGCAGAGACAGGCTAAACAATGATTTTTAAGCCTTTAGACAAGTGAGACATAGATGGTGTATGTGTGCCATTCAGAGGGTAAATGGGCAAGACTAAAGATTGAACGGGGTATGGTAGTAGGTGCCAGGCACACCGGTTTGAGTGTGTCAAGAACTGCAAAGCTGCTGGGTTTTTCACGCTCAACAGTTTGCCGTGTGCGTAAAGAATGGTCCACCACCCAAAGGACATCCAGCCAAGTTGACACAACTGTGGGAAGCATTGGAGTCAACATGGGCCAGCATCCTGTGGAACGCTTTCGACACCTTGTAGTGTCCATGCCCCGACGAATTGAGGATGTTCTGAGGGTAAAAGGGGGGGAGGGGGGCCTTCTTAATGTTTTGCACACTTAGTGTATATAGTTATACATAACCAAATACTTATTTTCCACCATAATTTGCAAATAAATTCATTAAAAATCCTACAATGTGATTTTCTGGAATTTGTTTCTCTCATTTTGTCTGTCATAGTTGAAGTGTACCTATGATGAAAATTACAGGCCTCTCTCATCTTTTTAAGTGGGAGAACTTGCAGAATTGGTGGCTGACTAAATACTTTTTTTGCCCCACTGGACATACATACATACATACATACATACAATTTCCATATATATATATATATATATGTGTATATATGTATATATATATATATATATATATATTATCTATACGTCAAACTCAGCAAAAAAAGAAACATCCCTTTTTCAGTACCTTGTCTTTCAAAGATCATTTGTAAAAATACAAATAACTTCACAGATCTTCATTGGAAAGTGTTTAAACACTGTTTCCCATGCTTGTTCAATGAACCATAAACAATTAATGAACATGCACCCGTGGAACGGTTGTTAAGACACTAACAGTTTACAGACGGTAGGCAATTAACGTCACATTTATGAAAAGTTAGAACACTAAAGAGGCCTTTCTACTGACTCTGAAAAACACCAAAAGAAAGATGCCCAGGGTCTCTACTCATCTGCGTGAACGTGCCTTAGGCATGCTACAAGGAGGCGTGAGGACTGCAGATGTGGCCATGGCAATAAATTGCAATGTCCGAGCTGTGAGACACCTAAGACAGTGCTACAGGGAGACAGGACGGACAGCTGATCGTCCTTGCAGTGGCAGACCACGCGTAACAACACCTGCACAGGATTGGTACATCCGAACATCACATCTGCAGGACAGGTACAGCATGGCAACAACAACTGCCTGAGTTACACCAGGAATGCACAATCCTTCCATTAGTGCTCAGTCTGTCCACAATAGGCTGAGAGAGGCTGGACTGAGGGCTTGTAGGCCTGTTGTAAGGCAGGTCCTCCCCAGAGATCACCGGCAACAACGTCGCCTATGGGCATAAACCCACCGTCGCTGGACCAGACAGGACTGGCAAAAAGTGCTCTTCACTGACGATTTGCGGTTTTGTCTCACCAGGCGTGATGGTTGGATTCGCATTTATCGTCGAAGGAATGAGCATTACACAGAGGCCTGTACTCTGGAGCGGGATCGATTTGGAGGTGGAGAGTCTGTCATGGTCTGGGGCGGTGTGTCACAACATCATCGGACTGAGCTTGTTGTCATTGCAGGCAATCTCAAAGCTGTGCGTTACAGGGAAGACATCCTCCTCCCTCATGTAGTACCCTTCCTGCAGGTTCATCCTGACATGACCATCCAGCGTGACAATGCCACCAGCCATACTGCTCGATCTGTGCGTGACTTCCTGCAAGACAGGAATGTCAGTGTTCTGCCATGGCCAGTGAAGAGTCCAGATCTCAATCCCATTGAGTACGTCTGGGACCTGTTGGATCGGAGGGTGAGGGCCATTCCCCCCCAGAAATGTCCAGGAACTTGCAGGTGCCTTGGTGGAAGAGTGGGGTAACATCTCACAGCAAGAACTGGCAAATCTGTTGCAGTCCATGAGGAGGAGATGCACTGCAGTACTTAATGCAACTGGTGGCCACACCAGATACTGACTGTTACGTTTGATTTATTTTGACACCCCCTTTGCTCAGGGACACATTATTCCATTTCTGTTAGTCACATGTCTGTGGAACTTGTTCAGTTTATGTCTCAGTTGTTGAATCTTGTTTTGTTCATACAAATATTTACACATGGACTTGGTTTGCTGAAAATAAATGCAGTTGACAGCGAGAGGACATTTATTTTTTTGCTGAGTTTATATGTATATATATTAGTGTTTTCCATTCCCACACCACAATGAGCAGATGTTAATGACTTTATTATGTAATAATAAACTGCACACGGACGCTAACACACACACACACACAAACATACACAGAGAAGGGTGTGTGTCTTACGTTTGAGCTGGACTCCTCGATGGCAGCCATTGGTTTGTTGATGCTGTTGGCAAACTTGTTGACATGTTCAAAATGGCGGGTCATCTCTGTAGCCAGCACCATGTCAATGATGGCCTGCCTCAATGTCCGGAACTGTGTCCTAATATAAATACACACACAGAGAGGGGGGTTACAGGACCAGGATAATCAACTGTCCTCAATGTTTTCCAAGAAGTTCTGGGTTCATACACATCTAGAAGTGAATCACATCACATGATTTGTTCCAGGGTAATAACCCAACATGCTCCATATCTGTCGCCAGTGGTTACGTGATCCCTCTTATGGCCTAGAGGAAGAGGCATGCCAATTCATTCTTCTGACAAGGACATGGCCTCTGGTTTGGAATTCTACTGTGGAAACACTTTAGGCTTCAGGTGGAAACCACCTTTTACTTTCCTAAACTCTATGTGACTCTAGCCTGGTCCCAGATCTGTTTGTGCTGTCTTGCCAACTCTTTTGGTCATTGACATGCCAGTGACATTGACCATAGGAGTTGGCAAGACAGCACAAAGGTATGGAAGACAGCACAAACAGATATGGGACTGGGCTAGGCTATCAATGTTCTTGAAGATGTTGCTCTAAACTCTTGTGTGACTGTACCTGTCGATGTTCTTGAAGATGTTGCTCTTGCTGTCACTGACAGTGAGTTGGAAGGCGAGGGCGGCGTGGTGACTCTCTAACACAGCCGTGTCATTGTACAGGATGGCCAGCTCACTTCCTGCATTGCACAGGAAGCTGTTGGTCCTCCCCGGGTGGTCCACGTCATGGACCGTCGCCGCGATCAATGCAGCCACCTCGTCCAGTTGCTCTAGACTGCCCTGAGAAAAGGATACAACCAGGAAGTAATGGTACTTAACTACAAGGAATAGAAATTTGACATTTTTCGACAGATTTATTTTTGAGTACTTGAGTACTTGGGAAAAAAAGAAGCAATTACAGCCTCAAGTCTTCTTGGGTATGACGCTACAAGCTTGGCACAGCTGTATTTGGGGAGATTCTCCCATTCTTCTCGGCAGATCCTCTCAAGCTCTGTCAGGTTGGATGGGGAGCGTCGCTGCACAGCTATTTTCAGGTCTCTCCAGAGATGTTCGATCAGGTTCAAATCCGGGCTCTGGCTGGGCAACTCAAGGACATTCAGGGACCACTCCTGTGTTGTCTTAGCTATGTGCTCAGGGTAGTTGTCCTGTTGGAAGTTGAAACTTCACCCCAGTCTGAGGTCCTGAGTGCTCTCAAGCAGGTTTTCATCAAGGATCTCTCTCTCCGTTTATCTTTCCCCACAGCATGATGCTGCTCCCACCATGCTTCACCATAGGAATGGTGCCAGGTTTCCTCCAGATGTGACGCTTGGCATTCATGCCAAAGAGTTCGATCTTGGTTTCATCAGACCAGAGAATCTTGTTTCTCATGGCCTGAGAGTCTTTAGGTGCCTTTTGGCAATCTCCAAGTGGGCTGTCACGTGCCTTTTACTGAGAAGTGGCTTCCATCTGGCCACTTTACCTTAAAGGCCTGATTGGTGGAGTAATACAGAGATGGTTGTCCTTCTGGAAGATTCTACCATCTCCACAGAGGAACTCTGGAGCTCTGTCAGAGTGACCATTGGGTTCTTGGCCACTTCCCTGACCAAGGCCCTTCTCCCCCGATTGCTCAGTTTGGCCGGGCGCCCAGCTCGAGGAAGAGTCTTGGTGGTTCCAAACTTCTTCCATTTAAGAATGATGGAAGCCACTGTGTTCTTGGGGACCTTCAACGATGCAGAAATGTTTTGTTACCCTTCCCCAGACCTGCGCATTGAAACAATCCTGTCTCGGAGATCTACGGACAATTCCTTCGACCTCATGGCTTGGTTTTTGCTCTGACATGCACTGTCAACTGTGGGACCTTATATAGACAGGTATGTGCCTTTCCAAATCATGTCTAATCAATTGAATTTACCACATCTCAAGGATGATCAATGTAAACAGGATGGACCTGAGCTCAATTTCGAGTCTCATAGCAAAGGGTCTGAATAATTACTTAAATAAGGTATTTCTATTTGCAAACATTTCTAAAAACCTGTTTTCAATTTGTCATTATGGGGTATTGTGTGTAGATTGATGAGGAAAATGTTTTATTTAATTAATTTTAGAATAAGACTGTAATGTAACAGATTGTGGAAAAAGTCAAGGGGTCTGAGTACTTTCTGAAGGCACTGTATATGCCAACAGTGCGCAACAATGCATAATTTATCGTAACCATTACAGACAACAAATACTAATTGCAAAATGTCCCTGTATATATTCAGTCAATAAAAAAACAAGTGCCATTTAAGATGAATTTATTGCAACCAGCAGGTAGCCTAGTGGTTAGAGCATTGGGCCAGTAACTAAAAGGTTGCTAGATTGAACGAGGCTGACAAGGTAGAAATCTGTCGTTCTGCCCCTGAACAAGGCAGTTAACCCACTGTTCCTAGGCCAGTTAACCCACTGTTCCTAGGCCAGTTAACCCACTGTTCCTAGACCAGTTAACCCACTGTTCCTAGGCCAGTTAACCCACTGTTCCTAGACCAGTTAACCCACTGTTCCTAGGCCAGTTAACCCACTGTTCCTAGACCAGTTAACCCACTGTTCCTAGACCAGTTAACCCACTGTTCCTAGGCCAGTTAACCCACTGTTCCACTGTTCCTAGACCAGTTAACCCACTGTTCCTAGGCTGTCATTGAAAATAAGAATTTGTTCTTTAACTGACTTGCCTGGTTAAATAAAAATAAAAAGTACCATAAACGGATTATATTGTGGAACACAATCTCCATAAAGCTGCTTGCAGAAGGCTGTGCAATGGCATAGCACTGTTTTGTTCATTTAGCAGACAAAGCGTTCCTATTTCCCAAGCCCTTATACCAGTTAAGACACAACTATTTTATGCCAGTGCGAAGTGATGCGCATCTCGTGTCTGGAACAGTTACTTTCGAAGAGTGATCATTTGAAACGGGGCTGAATTTGGTGAGTTAAAAGAAAACATTTTCAGGTTACAAACCAAAACGTCTTCTTCTATGTACAGACGTTCAATTTAGTTTATTCTTCCTGTTCTTTGGAATTTTCTAAAAATGGAATCACAATTCCACATTGAAAACTGCATGGTGATTAACTACAGCCATGGCATCAGTTTGGTGTGTAGGCCAATGCTTAATGACTCTGATGAAAATATGCTCTTTGTCTTGATTAAACCAGTGTTTTTGTATATTTTCATGACTATGTTTAGGGGGGTTATAGCCAGGGATGGCAAAAATGACAAAATACAATTACAAAATACCATAAAGATCAATGTATTTAATCAAAATACAGAACTGCAACAACATTTTCAATAACGGTTACAAAAAAAGTTGTTTTCACTATGACTATGATATGTTGTTTATCTACCTTAGTTGGGCAAGTCACTCTGGATAAAAAATGTAAATGTATATGTGAAAATGAACATATCAAAATGAACTGCAAAGCACACTGGGTATTATTGGCCTTGTTTTGGGGTGGAACTCATTAGAATATACTCAGCATGCTTTGCAATTGTTCATTGTTCATACAAAACAGAAAATACATTGAAGTGTAGTTCAGCCCAGTGAAATTCAAAATACTCAGAAGAAATCAAAAATACGTATTTCAAAGACATGTAACAGAAATACTGCTATCTCTGGTTATAGCCTAAACTAACCAATTCTAAATGGCACTAGTAGTTCACAAAGTAGCCTAAACCGGAAATTATTCCAAACCTGCAGCGGTCGTTGTTAGAACACATATTTCCCTATTTCAATCAACCAGTCCATTTTGAATTTGTGATAAAACTGTCATCATTTGGCAAGAAGTGCAGCTTGTGTATCCCATCAGTTGGATACACTTTTATAGGCATTTACATCTGTAGGCCTAATGAAAGCTTGTATGCGCACTCAGCACGCGTGTGTAGAGGCAGCGGTCGGAACGCAATTGAGGGATTGAGACACCGGGCGGATTTAGTGAGAAGAACTGTGTGACGCTTGGCTTGGTTTCTTTGTCTTTGTGCACCGCAAATGCACACGTACCAATGGAACACTGGAGTCAAAACAAACGAACGTTGTCTCCAAGAAAACATTTCGATCGCTGGTTAAAGATCACGTTTTGACGCCCGTTTGAGTGCTCGCTTACTCATGCCCAAATGTCTGAGATCGTGCATAAACTATAAATACTGTGTAAGTCTCTCTCAGCATAACCTCATACTCAACAAAGGAATAATACCTAAAAAAAAAATGCACGCAATGCGAGCACAACTAATAATAATAATCACTAGCAAATGTTCACTTTATGACAAGAAGAGGAGATATTTATTGGAGGGGATAAGTGGGGAGAAAAGAAAGGCAATGTATTAGGATCTCATTGCCCGCAAGGCAAAACACGTATTGACTGAGTCCAATATGAAAACAATAAAAACATCCCCACTCCAACTCTCACTGGTCACTGACATACATTCATCTCCTGCCAAGCAAAGCAAAATGATACTCTACACGCTGTTGAAAACACATGGCAGGGAATTACATAGATCAACTCATCAGTCAACACACTGAGATGTCAGGCCGTGATAATGTTGCGGTGATACATTCAAGCTAGCTGGTGTCAGTAGTCATTTCACTTGTGAAAGTAGTTTACGTGTGCACATTCAACCAATCTCTAGGTACAGTGCACTGTTGTATGCTTCCATAGCATATTGCAGGTGTGACCGAAAGGTCTTCATCAGGCCCGTGATGAGAGTCTTTATCTGTGTGTGTGTGTGTGTGTGTTTGGCCTACCTTGACCTTCTCCTTGCGTAGGAAGTAGGCTGTAGCGTGGAGGACGTCAGCGGCGTGGGTGGAGTTGTGGTAGGAGTTGGAGGCGTGGTAATTAGCCTCTATGATCTGGAGCCAGCAACGTAGCGTAGCCTCACTGCAGCTCAGGAACTCACACACCCCGAACCGAGCAAAGATCTTCAAGCCCAGGTAGGTCAGAGGTCTGTGGGGATGACAGAGAGAGGACAGGGGAGATAGATGAGTGATATAGAGAGAGGGCGTTCGTTCCAAGTCCCTTCTGTATTGGTCTCTCACTCTTTCTCTCTCTCATCTATTCCCTCTCTCTCTCATCGATCCCCCCCCCCCTCTCTCAATTCAATTCAATTGACTTTATTGACATGGCAAGTTCATTATTACTTACATTGTCAAAGATAAAACAAAACAAGATGGGAAATATTATCAACATTACTTTGCACTTTTCACTGGCTGTCCCTCAGGTTGTGGCAGGAGGACACATATTTGGCTGTTAAAACTGCACATTTTGGCTTTTCACCCAATAAATATTAGATTTTTTCTTCATCTTTTATAGTTTCAAATTCTTTGTATTGAATTATAATTTAGGGAAAGAAATATTCTCTTAGGTCTGAGTATTTGTCACAGTGTAATAGGAAATGCAGTTCTGTCTCTACCTCTCCCCCTCTACCTCTCTCTCATCTATTTCCTCCCTCTCTCTCTCTCTCATCTATTCTCTCTCTCTCTCATCTATTCTCTCTCTCTCTCTCTCTCTCTCTCAATTCAATTAACTTTATTGACATGGCAAGTTCATTATTACTTACATTGTCAAAGTATACATATAGAAAAATATAAATAAAATGAAAATATATATTTAGATCTAAAAAATATTTATATATAAATAAATGGTGGGACCAACAGCAATAATAATAGTAGTAGTGGACATGGGATTACCATTAACAACAACTACAACAACAATATTAATGAGAACAACAATACATTAAAGCAATGGTAGTGGACCAGTGTCAACATGACTGAGAAGACACATAACATGGTATGAAAGACAAAACAAAACAAGATGGGAAATATTATTGACATTACTTTGCACTTTTCACTGGCTGTCCCTTGTGTGGTTGTGGCAGGAGGACACATACAGTGGGGCAAAAAAAGTATTTAGTCAGCCACCAATTGTGCAAGTTCTCCCACTTAAAACGATGAGAGAGGCCTGTAATATCCATCATAGGTACACTTCAACTATGACAGACAAAATGAGAAAAAAAATCCAGAAAATCACATTGTAGGATTTTTTATGAATTTATTTGCAAATTATGGTGAAAAATAAGTATTTGGTCACCTACAAACAAGCAAGATTTCTGGCTCTCACAGACCTCTTCTTTAAGAGGCTCCTCTGTCCTCCACTCATTACCTGTATTAATGGCACCTGTTTGAACTTGTTATCAGTATAAAAGACACCTGTCCATAACCTCAAACAGTCACACTCCAAACTCCACTATGGCCAAGACCAAAGAGCTGTCAAAGGACACCAGAAACAAAATTGTAGACCTGCACCAGGCTGGGAAGACTGAATCTGCAATAGGTAAGCAGCTTGGTTTGAAGAAATCAACTGTGGGAGCAATTATTAGGAAATGGAAGACATACAAGACCACTGATAATCTCCCTCGATCTGGGGCTCCACACAAGATCTCACCCCGTGGGGTCAAAATGATCACAAGAATGGTGGGCAAAAATCCCAGAACCACATGGGGGGACCTAGTGAATGACCTGCAGAGAGCTGGGACCAAAGTAACAAAGCCTACCATCAGTAACACACTATGCCGCCAGGGACTCAGATCCTGCAGTGCCAGACGTGTCCCCCTGCTTAAGCCAGTACATGTCCAGGCCCGTCTGAAGTTTGCTAGAGAGCATTTGGATGATCCAGAAGAAGATTGGGAGAATGTCATATGGTCAGATGAAACCAAAATAGAACTTTTTGGTAAAAACTCAACTCGTCGTGTTTGGAGGACAAAGAATGCTGAGTTGCATCCAAAGAACACCATACCTACTGTGAAGCATGGGGGTGTAAACATCATGCTTTGGGGCTGTTTTTCTGCAAAGGGACCAGGACGACTGATTCGTGTAAAGGAAAGAATGAATGGGGCCATGTATCGTGAGATTTTGAGTGAAAATCTCCTTCCACCAGCAAGGACATTGAAGATGAACGTGGCTGGGTCTTTCAGCATGACAATGATCCTAAACACACCGCCCGGGCAATGAAGGAGTGGCTTCGTAAGAAGCATTTCAAGGTCCTGGAGTGGCCTAGCCAGTCTCCAGATCTCAACCCCATAGAAAATCTTTGGAGGAAGTTGAAAGTCTGTGTTGCCCAGCAACAGCCCCAAAACATCACTGCTCTAGAGTAGATCTGCATGGAGGAATGGGCCAAAATACCAGCAACAGTGTGTGAAAACCTTGTGAAGACTTACAGAAAACGTTTGACCTCTGTCATTGCCAACAAAGGGTATATAACAAAGTATTGAGATAAACTTTTGTTATTGACCAAATACTTATTTCCCACCATAATTTGCAAATAATTCATAAAAAATCCTAAAATGTGATTTTCTGGATTTTTTTCTTCTCATTTTGTCTGTTTTAGTTGAAGTGTACCTATGATGAAAATTACAGGCCTCTCTCATCTTTTTAAGTGGGAGAACTTGCACAATTGGTGGCTGACTAAATACTTTTTTGCCCCACTGTATTTGGCTGCCAAAATTGCACATTTTGGCTTTTCATATTTTGTAGTTTCAAATTCTTTGTATTGAGTTATAATTTTGGGAAAGAAATATTCTCTTAGGTCTGAGTATTTGTCACAGTGTAATAGGAAATGCAGCTCTGTCTCTACCCCCCCCTCTCTCTCTCTCATCTACCCCCCTCTCTCTCATCTATTCCCCCTCTCTCTCTCCCCCCTCTCTCTCATCTATTCCCTCTCCCTCCGTACCTCTTACAGGTGGCAGCTTCCAGCTCCAGGATGTTAAACTCCCATTGGTCTTCGTCATCCAGCATCTCAGCAATGGCCGGAGGGATGTCATTCAGCGTTACTGGGATGGCCAGCTGACTCTGGCTCAAATCTGTAGACACACATGCACACACCCATTCATTCACGCGCATGCAAAAACATTGATTTATTGATTGATCAATTGATTGATTGCATTCGGGATATTTAAGAGCAATACGCAACAACAACAATTTCCAATGTAGCTGTGTCCCTAAGTTACTTAGCAGCACTGCCTCATGGTAAAGGGTCAAATACAGGTCTACTAAGAAGTCTACTAAGGTTTATTAAGAAGTGCAAGGGGAAAAAAGCACATGCTGCTTCCTTAAGATTAGCAGGAGAGGACTTTTCTGGACTTCTCAGCAGTGTCCTTCCATTTCTCAGAAAGAAGACGTACGTAATTATCTCTCCCATCATGACTTAAACAAATATAAGTGGATTACGCAACGACTGCCAGTGACTGCCGATGGACTAGACTCCAACTGATTAAATAAATGATCTGAGACATTTTCTATTTTCGATCACTCTGCAGATAGACAGAGGTCCATACACTAAATGTCCCCCATCATGTGTAGTACTGTGAATGCTTCCAGTGTTATTACATTTCATGAAGTATTTAAAAAAAGACATTATGCAACCCAAATATACCACTAAAACTACACATGATTAGACTCAGTTTGTGTGATTAGAGTGAACTCCAGGGTCCTAGATGTAAGTAGCAGAAGTATTCTGGTAGGATAATGAATAAATATCACATTTATGTGATGTTTTATGATGAAACAGACTGGTGCTTACTTGGAAAAGTACTTTTGGAGAAGACATACTCGTTGCCAGACAGTCTCCGTAAGCCGTCCTGCAGAAGGAAAAAGACGACAAATCACTCTCTTTTGGTACTTTATATCCCAAATCTGGCTAACTACAACTTATTTGACTCCGGCATTCTAATTCACCCAACGAGACATATCCCACATAACTCAGGAACTCTTGTGTTTGAGTATTGTGTTTGTGAGAATAGGAGGGGAGGGGAGTTGAGGAGAGGTGAGGGGAGATGAAGAGAGGTGAAGAGAGGTGAGGTGAGGAGAGGTGAGGAGAGGTGAGGAGAGATGAGGTGAGGAGAGGTGAGGAGAGATGAGGAGAGGAGAGGTGAGGAGAGATGAGGAGAGGAGAGGTGAGGAGAGATGAGGAGAGGAGAGGTGAGATTATGAGGAGAGGTGAGGAGAGATTATGAGGAAAGGTGAGGAGAGGTGAGGAGAGATACATTCCTTGTACAACAAACAGTCTATAACTCTCTGTTTCAGGACGTTGATCACTGTGAATGATCCCTTAACTTGGTTTAATAGATCTCAGTGTGTTTGTGTGTGTGTGTGTATGTGTGTAAGTATGTTTGAGTGTGCGTGTGCATGTGTGTGTGTGTGTGTGTGTGTGTGTGTGAGAGAGCGTGTGTGTAGCCCCTAACTCACGCTCATGAGACCGCCTACAAGGTCGTTGGTGTGTGGGTCGTCCTCCTTGGAGGCCAGCTGAGGAGAGTAGAGCTCTGTGGTCCTCAGGATCTCCAGGACTCGGTCCAGCGCCTCTGCTACGGACACCGGACTGGACTCCTGGGCCGCGTTGATGATGTTGATCACCTGGAGGAGGGAGAGAAGGAGGCAGATGTAGCACACAGTTACATTTGATTTAACATACACACACACACAGCCCTAAGAGAAACTTCACTCTTCAGACAGAAAGTGCCTTTCTTTGAGCCTGTTTCAAGGAGCTCTGCATGTGATGCCGTAGAAATCATGTCGGGAACCAAATGGACGAATGAAGCAGCTAGTCAGAGAAGATAGGAACAGCATAAAGCCTAGAGTTACACTCTGGTCTCTGGAGAGGCTTTCAGTCATAGGCTGATCCCAGATCTGTGCAATTAAATAAGACCTTCACCTATCCCATCAAATCACCATCCATTCCTGTTGAACTCTCATCAGTGAATTAGATATTTAAAAAAAAAACTTAGACTGGCACTAGAGTCAGATTAGACTGACAGATTTTTCAACTCTGTTGTCACAATCATTAGAATCGTCAGGTCAAACCTGACGTTGTAATCAAGGCTGATGCTTGCCAATCAGGTTTATTGGACACTGTTCAGTCAGACGGACCGACTTCGAGTTTCACTGGCCACAGAACTGCAAACAGCTTGAAATTGCATAACATTCCAAGAATGTCTGCAAATGTTCAGAGAACACAGTTTGGAGACTTTTCCTTCGGATTCTCAGATTCCGGGAACGTTCCTGTGACATTCTGAGAACCATCAATAGTCAGCTGGGTCGTCTAGACGTTATGTGCCAACAATATGGGAACTTCAAACCACACTTGTTGTGTCCCAGATCCTCGCCGATGTGGTGTGGTTGAGAGGGCTCTGAGAAGATCTGTTGAGCTTTCTACTGCCTCTGATAGGTCCTCGTCCTCACGCTTGCTTCGGGGAGTGTCAGGTATGGTTCTAGGAACATCCTCTATTGGTTTGGAAGGAGCACAGAGTGGGAAAGGAGAGGGGAATGTGTGTGTGTGTGTGTGTGGGTTGGTTGGTTCTTCTATCCTTGTGTGGACCTAAAATCCCCCAAAATTCCCCACAAGGATAGTAGAACAAGGAAAATTCTCTGTCACGGGGACATTTCCCACGTCCTCATGAGGACCGAGGTTATTTTCAGATTAACGGTTATTAACGGTTTACAATTAGGGTTAAAATGACTGTTACGGTAATGGTTTAGTGGCCAGGTTTAGAGTTAGGAGTTAAGTTTCGGGTTTGGATTAGGGTTACGTGTTAAGTTTAGGATTAGGGTTAAATTTAGGATTAGGGTTACGTGTTAAATTTAGGATTAGGGTTAAATTTAGGATTAGGGTTACGTGTTAAGTTTAGGATTAGGGTTAAATTTAGGATTAGGGTTACGTGTTAAATTTAGGATTAGGGTTAAGTTTAGGATTAGGGTTAAATTTAGGATTAGGGTTACGTGTTAAGTTTAGGATTAGGGTTAAGTTTAGGATTAGGGTTAAATTTACGATTATGGTTACGTGTTAAGTTTAGGATTAGGGTTAAGTTTAGGATTAGGGTTAAATTTAGGATTAGGGTTATGTGTTAAATTTAGGATTAGGGTTAAATTTAGGATTAGGGTTATGTGTTAAATTTAGGATTAGGGTTAAGTTTAGGATTAGGGTTAC
>NC_056461.1:7037926-7062926 GCF_018296145.1 Oncorhynchus tshawytscha | reverse complement strand
GCACTGCATAGCTTCACGTTAGTTTCTTTATTGGTTTTTCTTGCAGGTTCACGATAAATAAAGATGATGAACCCAACCCACGCTGCATTTTGGTCCGATTCTTACAACAACGCGCGTGACAGGCTGCCCTCATATGAACCATTTTGTTTCCAGGTAGAAACCTCTGTGGAAAGGTTCTACATTGAACCCAAAAGGGTTCCACTTGGAACCAAAATTGGTTCTTCATGGGGACAGCCGAAGAACCCTTTAAGGTTCTACATAGCACCTTTTTTTCTAAGAGGGTACTCTCAGCAGGCAGACGCTATTGGTGTGTCCGAGCCCTTAGGATTGAGATGACTAGTGACCTCTGATCCATTTAGTGCATCCTCACACGGACCTCACACAGATGCTACTCAAACGGAACGTTACACATCGGCTCTATAGGGGGCTAATGGCAGCAGGTAGCTGGCAGTGTTGGGGCTCATTCTAATTCAATTCCATCTCCCTGTAAATTACATTGAATTCAATAAAAATTCCAGGTCAGTCTTTGAATTTAGAGATAAACAAACATTTCCATGTTTGGTCAATTCCAATAATTCAATTCCCAATTCAATATCATAGCTTTACCGGAAAAATACAAGTATAAATTATTTAGGACTGCAGTCAAGGTTTGATATTAAGTGCATTAATTCCATTAACTGGGAAATGTAGAAATATTGAACTCCAATTCAATTCCAAAGGTGGCATGTTTTTACAATTTCAAATCAATCCCAATTCAAACAGTCCAAAGAGTCTAATTCCAATTAAAATCCAATTCCATAACATGAAGACTGGTGAAATTCAAATTGAATTGAACGTACATTCTTTACTTCATGAGTAAATTCAAGAATTGAATTGGAATTTCAAATTCAATTGGAATTGACCACAACCCTGGTAGCCAGCACTACTAACAGCAGCATGCATGTCTGTTGGCTACAGTCAGTTCTGTTGCGCTGCTAGCGGCATTAGCTGTCAACACAGGTCTGATAGTTTGATATGGGCTTGTCTACAGTGGTGTGCTGGATCAGAGTTAGCTGTGGCCTGATACCTGCTTGCCAGCTGGGCGGTGAGACACACTCTAATGTTCCTGCACTGGTCTTTCAAAAGAGAGCAGTAGACTTTTTCTCTCTCTATCGACAACTTAGCTTGCTCTAGGTCTAATGCAATTTGCTCCTGTCATCAGGCACAACAGGATGTATCAGGGCACAAGACAACTGCTTCCAGTTCACTCTCAACAATATCTCTCTTCTCACTCCCTCCTTCTCCATTTCTCCGTCTCTCATTTTCTCCAGCGCGCACCAAATAGGGGAAATAGGGTTAAACACTGCTGAGGACACACGAGGTCGCCAGATTTAGCTGGCTTGCATCTTAATGGCCTCCTTGGGCTGGAATGCACAAACATATATGAAGTAAAACGCAGTACATTACACTGGCTGGGGCTGCAAGGGAAAACAGAGAGAGGAAGAGGTGGGAGAGAGAGGAAGAGGTGGGAGAGAGAGGAAGAGGTGAGAAAGAGAGGAAGAGAGAGAGATGGGAGAGAGAGGAAGAGGTGGAAGAGAGAGGAAGAGGTGAGAAAGAGAGGAAGAGAGAGAGATGGGAGAGAGAGGAAGAGGTGAGAAAGAGAAAAAGAGAGATGAGAGAGAGAGAGATGAGAGAGAGAGAGAGAGAGAGAGAGATGGGAGAGAGAAAGAGAGAGATGGGAGAGAGAGGAAGAGGTGAGAAAGAGAAAGAGAGAGAGACAAAGAACGAGAAAGAGCGAGAGAGAGATGGGAGAGAGAGAAAGACAAAGAACGAGAGACAGAGCGAGAGAATAACAACCATGGGATATGCGTCAACAGCAACCTTGGGAAAATCCTCTGCATTATCATTAACAACAGACTCATACATTTCCTCAGTGAAAACAATGTACTGAGCAAATGTCAAATTGGCTTTTTACCAAATTATTGTACAACAGACCACGTATTCACCCTGCACACGCTAATTGACAAACAAGCAAACCAAAACAAAGGCAAAGTCTTCTCATGCTTTGTTGATTTCAAAAAAGCCTTCAACTCAATTTGGTATGAGGGTCTGCTATACAAATTGATGGAAAGTGGTGTTGGGGGAAAAACATACAACATTATAAAATCCATGTACACAAACAACAAGTGTGTGGTTAAAATAGGCAAAAAACACACACATTTCTTCCCACAGACCCATGGGGTGAGACAGGGATGCAGCTTAAGCCCCACCCTCTTCAAAATATATATCAACGAATTGGCGAGGGCACTAGAAAAGTCTGCAGCACCGGGCCTCACCCTACTAGAATCTGAAGTCAAATGTCTAGATCTTCTGCACAGATTCTGTCAGACCTGGGCCCTGACAGTAAATCTCAGTAAGACAAAAATAATGTTCTTCCAAAAAAGGTCCAGTTGCCAGGACCACAAATACAAATTCCATCTAGACACCGTTGCCCTAGAGCACACAAAAAACTATACATACCTCGACCTAAACATCAGCGCCACAGGTAACTTCCACAAAGCTGTGAACGATCTGAGAGATAAGGCAAGAATGCCATCAAAAGGAACACAAAATTTGACATACCAATTAGGATCTGGCAAAAAATACTTGAATCGGTTATAGAACCCATTGCCCTTTATGGTTGTGAGGTCTGGGGTCTGCTCACCAACCAAGAATTCACAAAAGGGGACAAACACCAAATTGAGACTGCATGCAGAATTCTGCAAAAATATCCTCCGTGTATAACGTAAAACGCCAAATAATACATGCAGAGCAGAATGAGGCCGATACCCACTAATTATCAAAATCCATAAAAGAGACGTCATTCTACAACCACCTAAAAGGAAGTGATTCCCAAACCTTCCATAACAAAGCCATCACCTACAGAGAGATGAGCCTGGAGAAGAGTACACTAAGCAAGCTGGTCCTGGGGCTCTGTTCACAAACACAAACAGACCCCACAGAGCCCCAGGACAGCAACACAATTAGACCCAACCAAATCATGAGAAAACAAAAAGACAATTACTTGACATTTTGGAAATAATAAACAAAACTAATTAACACAAACTAAAATGTTATTTGGCCCTAAACAGAGAGCACACAGTGGCAGAATACCTGACCACTGTGACTGACCCAAACTTAAGGAAAGCTTTGACTATGTACAGACTCAGTGAGCATAGCCTTGCTATTGAGAAAGGCAGCCGTGGCTCTCAAGAGAATACAGGCTATGTGCACACTGCCCACAAATGAGGTGGAAACTGAGCTGCACTTCCTAAACCGCGTGCCAAATGTATGACCATATTAGAGAGACATATTTCCCTAAAGATTACACAGATCCACACAGAAATCAAAAACAAACCCATTTTGATAAACTCCCACATCTACTGGGTGAAATACCACAGTGTGTCATCACAGCAGCTTGTGACCTGCTGTCACAAGAAAAGGGCAACTAGTGAAGAACAAACACCACTGTAAATACAACCCATATTTATGTTGACTTTCCCTTTTGTACTTTAACCATTTGCACATCGTTACAACACTGTAAATATACATAATATGACATTTGTAACGTCTTTATTCTTTTGGAACTTCCGTGAGTGTAATGTTACCTGATCATTTTATATTGTTTATTTCACTTTTGTATATTATCTACTTCACTTGCTTTGGCAATGAATTGAATTGAGAGAGAGAGGGGGGCAGTGCATGTGATGAGAATGATAGACAGAGAGAGCAGAGGGGGAGCAGTTAAATAGAAATAGGTCCTACAGGGTGAAGGTCTACTTACAGACCCTGCTGTCTACTCAACAACTAGACTATAACATGCAGACTAGGGACATCGGCCAAGTGTCCCGCTGGGAAAGACCAGAAAGAGGAGTTGTTCTGATTCGTGCTCAAAGCAACTCTGCCTGGCTACCCATCCACATCGCTCTGGCCAAACGCCACGCCCACTAACAATTCTTCTCCATTCAGGATGAGTCGTCAATAAATCTATCCAGGTCTACGCAGAAACAGACTGCTCCCTTTTTTTCTTTATTTCACTGGATAGTCTCCCGTTGAAGTGTCCTGAGGTAAGGAATGTTTTTGGAAGTACAACACTGCTGTCTTGACAACAGTTGGCCGTAAGGATTCCAAATCAGAAAAGTACTGTAAGGGCTGATAGGGCAACGTCATAAATCACACTGCAATGAAGAGGAGATGGGTGAGCTACTTTCAGTTCTTTCCCAGAGTTGACTTTTCCCTTAGTCAGCAGTGCTCAGCACATCACTTGATTTCTACTTCTATGTATCCTCTATCTTTTGGGGAGAGTGGGGTAAGTTGAGCCAAAGGGGTGAATTGAGCCACACGTGTGTGGGAATGCTGTGGGAATGTTTTTCAGCGGCAGGGACTGGGAGACTAGTCAGGATCAAGGGAAAGCTGAACGGAGTGGTCCTTGATGAAAACCTGTTCCAGAGCGCTCAGGACCTCAGACTGAAGCGAAGGTTCACCTTCCAACAGGACAACGACCCTAAGCACACAGCCAGGACAAAGCAGGAGTGGCTTCGGGACAAGTCTCTGAATGTCCTTGAGTGGCCCAGCCAGAGCCCGGACTTGAACCCGATCGAACATCTCTGGAGAGACCTGGAAATAGCTGTGCAGCGACACTCCGCATCCAACCTGACAGAGCTTGAGAGGATCTGCAGAGAAGAATGGGAGAAACTCCCCAAATAAAGGTGTGCCAAGCTTGTAGCGTCATACCCAAGAAGACTTGTGGCTGTAATCGCTGCCAAAGGTGTTTCAACAAAGTACTGAGAAAAGGGTCTGAATACTTATGTAAATGTGATATCAGTTTTTTTATATATACATTTGCAAAAATGTCTAAAATCAGTTTTTGCTTTGGCATTATGAGGTATTGTGTGTAGATTGATGATGTAATTAAAAAAAATCTATTTTAGAATAAGGCTGTAACGTAACAAAATGTGGAAAAGTCAAGGGGTCTGAATACTTTCCGAATGCACTGTTTGTCTCAAGTTTTGAGGGAGCATGCAATTAGCATGCTGACTGCAGGAATGTCCACCAGAGCTGTTGCCAGAGAATTGAATGTTAATTTCTCTACGTTATTTTAGAGAATTTGGCATTACGTCCAACCTGCCTCAAAAAAACGCAGACCACGTGTAAACACACCAGCCCAGGACATCCACATCTGACGCCTTCACCTGCAGGATCATCTGAGACTAGCCCCCCTGGACAGCTGATGATACTGTGGGTTTGCACAAGCAAAGAATTCCTGCACAAACTGTCAGAAACCGTCTCAGGGATGCTCATCTGGGGGCTCGTCATCCTCACCAAAGTCTTAACCTGACTGCAATTTGGTGTCGACTTCAGTGGGCAAATGCTCACCTTCGATGGCCACTGGCTCACTGGAGAAGTCTGCTCTTCACTGATGAATCCTGGGTTTCAACTGTACCGGGCAGTATGGTGCGGTGTGGACGAGCGGTTTGCTGATGTCAACGTTGTGAACCGAGTGTCCCATGGTGGTGGTGGGTTTATGGTAAGGGCAGGCATAATGAACGAACACAACTGCATTTTATCGATGGCAATTTGAATGCACAGAGATACCGTGACGAGATCCTGAGGTCCATTGTCGTGCCATTCATCTGCCGCCATCACCTCATGTTTCAGCATGGTAATGCACGGCCCCATGTCGCAAGGATCTGTACACGTTTCTTGGAAGCTGAAAATGTCCCATGGCCTGCATACACTTCAGACATGTCACTCATTGAGCTTGTTTGGGATGCTCTGGATCGACGTGTGCGACAGGGTGTTCTAGTTCCGGCCAATATCCAGCAACTTCACACAGCCATTGAAGAGGAGTGGGACAACATTCCACAGGCCACAATCAGCAGCCTGATCAACTACACGAGAAGGATATGTGTTGCGTTGCATGAGGCAAATCATGGTCACACCAGACACGGACTGGTTTTCTGATCCACACCCCTATCTTTAAGGTATCTGGTTACCAACATATGCATATCTGTATTCCCAGTGATGTGAAAACCATAGATTAGGGCCTAATGCATTTATTTCAATTGACTGATTCCCTTATATGAACTGTAACTCAGGTAAATCTTTCAAATTGTTGCATGTTGCATTTGTATTTATTTTCAGTGTAGATATCTTTGTTAGAAAGAATACTATATTTCCCTTGACAGAGTGATGATGAATGTAAAAAATTGCTAAACTTAACCCACTGTCCCCCATTGAGATGAAAAACAAATCTCTTTTAAATGTTATAATGCTAAACAAATAGGATGTGGAGATCTGTCACATGTAGGACCGGAGACAACCTAGTGATTCCCAAGGATAAGAGTCAGGAGAGGGAACAGAACAGTGCTCGGCTTTGGCACGCAGATGGAAACATTGGACTCACCGCCAGTCAGAGACAGCAGATGAAAGGCAGCGGCTAGCTAGCCTAGCGTAGCACAGGTCAGAGAGCAGCTAACTTGGCCTGAAGGTATTAATAGCTCTGGCGGTGTCTGGCTGCTAGCCCTCTCAGGCCTTAGCAGGGGATGCTTATTGTAGCTTAGCGCTAGCTTAGCTTAGCATGAACGCTAGCTCTTAGCCTACAACCCTACTGAGCACCACGTGCTCGTGAGCAAGCCAAAGCAATACAGGCCACTATAGACTACAGATGCCATAAATGCCATAACAATGCTAGCATGCCAAAGCAACTTACACAGACATTAGACACCTTCTCTTACTCACATGGTACTGTACATACACAGTAGAGTGGACAAGCAATGACTACCACATAGCATAGTACTGTCCGTCAGACTGGTACGGAACACTTGAGGCCAACAAATTCAAATTAAATGAAATTTGTAACGTACAAGTGTAGACTTTACCGTGAAATGCTTACTTACGAGTCAATTTCCCAACAATGCAGTTCAAAAGTAAGAATATTAACAAATAGAGCAAAAGAAACTAGTAACAATAAAATAACAATAAGGCTATATACGGGTTATATACAAGGAGCACTGGTACTGAGTCAGTGCAGGAGGTACAAGGTAGCTGGGGAGATTGATTGAGGTAATATGTACATGTCGTTTCGATGATTGATGAAAGTACTATGCACATTTAGGTAGGGGGTGAAAAGCAGAATGTCTGGGTAGCCATTTAATGAACTGTTCAGCAGTCTCATGGCTTTGGGATAGAAGCTGTTCAGGAGCCTTTTGGTCCCAGACTTGTTGCTACGGTACCACTTGCCGTGCGGTAGCAGAGAGAAGAGACTGTGACTTGGGTGGCTGGAGTCTTTGCCAATTTTTAGGTCTTTCCTCTGACACCGCCTGGTATAGAGGTCCTGGATGGCAGGGAGCCTTGCGGTCGGATGCAGAGCAGTTTCCATACACATTGTACTGCAATGAAAGGCATCATACAGTAGTAGAAAAATGGTCTTCACATGGCTACCATAGGGCTGTCCCTGAACCACTTGAGGTTGCATGTGTACCATATAGCTACAATGCTAGCATATAAGGGAAAAGCACAGGAAACACCACCTGCCTTCCATACAGCATAGAGCTGCCATTGATCCACAAAACCTTGAGGCCATATGAGTTATACTTGACAGAAAAAAAGGGGAGATCAATAAATGTTTTTTTTCTTTTCTTGACGGGGTATATATTTATCTTATGTAGACATAGTTGAAGAATAGGTCATGTAGCTATCTACCAACGATTAAGACCACCTTGACTGCTCTGGTTACATGAAACATAAAAATAACTTTCATTATTGTTTATCTAACTACTGGCTGCATGGCTCACCTGTTTGTTGTTGTCACTGTGGGGCCTCTTGATGGACACAAAATGGCGGATCTTTCTGTAGAGAGATTGAAAGAAAAGCATATTAGATTGGGAACCATATGTAGCCAGTTACCAGTTAACAACCTGTCAACCACCAGTTAACCATTTAAACAACCAGTTAGTAACCAGTTAAAAAACAGTTAACAACCAATTAACTGTAAGCGGTCCTCCTAGACCAGTTGCGTGTATTCATGGATGCCAAGAGAAGCCAGGCTTCCACAAATATTTGACCCCCAAAAATAAAATTATTGTTTGTCTCTCTGTGCTTTCATCATTTTCTGTCAATTCGCAAGTGGCTGAATCTCACTGGAGAAATCATCCGAGTGAGGGAAACAGCGCCCTTCTGTCTCAGTATGTGTAGCCCATGTATCTGATGCTGTCTGGAACAAAAGAGTATGACATGTGTCCGCCCGTAGCATTCGATTGATTGATGCCAGCAAGCATTTGGCCTCCCTTGAAAAACTATTTTAAAATAATTCGCCAATCAGCGTTGAGCTCAACTGTGGGTTGTCCTGGCGCAGAAAAACACCCCCCAAGGGAGACCTGTTTGGATTTGGCTTCGCACCAATCAAATCACATCCTAAGCAACATGTCATCATTCTTGTCTGCTTGTGTTGATGTCCTGCAGTAGTTAGCTTGCAAAACCGTCCTGTTCCTAAGCCATGGACGGAGATGTGGATTTGGACTTGTGGATTTGACTTAATTCTCTTTATACGCCAAACGATTAAGACAGCGGTTCTGATCTTATCATAAATGAATATGTTGTGACACTGGCCTGAGACGATTGAAGTTCAATATGTAGCCTAGATGTAGCAAGTACCATCACGTTAACTAGCTAACTTAGCTGGTTCATTGCTGCCCATGAGAAGAAGTTAGGCTCGCAAGTATTTCAGCTAAGTAGCCAATGAAAACAAAACTAAAAGCATACTGTATGACAGAGCCATAGATCATTTTGTCAACAAGAAAGAGAAGAGGATGGCATTAGCATTCAACTAGTCTACAAAAGCCTTTCATTTTTTCAATTGTGCGCAAACACACACACAGACAGCACATGATATTTAGAAACATTGTTCGGACTAAATTGTTTTTGGTATCTTAAACTTTGTTTCCAGTGTATTAAACTAAGCATATACAGTGCATGCAGAAAGTATTCAGACCCCTTCACTATTTCCACATTTTGTTACATTACATCCTTATTATAAAATTGATTAAATTGAAAAACAAATACTCATCAATCTACACACAAAACCCCATAATTGTTGCAAGTTCATTAAAATTAAAAAACAGAAATACCTTATTTACATAAGAGGCGACTCCGGGATGCTGGCCTTCTAGGCAGAGTTCATCTGTCCAGTGTCTGTGTTCTTTTGCCCATCTTAATCTTTTCTTTTTATTGGCCAGTCTGAGATATGACATTTTCTATGCAACTCTGCCTAGAAGGCCATAATCCAGGAGTCGCCTATTCACTGTTGAGGTTGAGATTGGTGTTTTGCGGGTACTATTTAATGAAGCTGCCAGTTGAGGACTTGTGAGGCGTCTGTTTCTCAAACTAGACAGTCTAATGTACTTGTCCTCTTGCTCAATTGTGCACCGGGGCCTCCCGCTCCTCTTTCTATTCTGGTTAGAGCCAGTTTCGCTGTTCTGTGAAGGGAGTAGTACACAGCGTTGTACGAGATCTTCAGTTTCTTGTCAATTTCTCGCATGGAATAGCCTTCATTTATCAGAACAAGAATAGACTGACGAGTTTCAGAAGAAAGTTATTTGTTTCTGGCCATTTTGAGCCTGTAATCGAACCCACAAATGCTGATGCTCCAGATACTTAACTAGTCTAAAGAAGGACAGTTTTATTGCTTCTTTAATCAGAACAACAGTTTTCAGCTCTGCTAACATAATTGCAAAATACTTTTCTAATGATCAATTAGCCTTTTAAATGATAAACCTGGATTAGTTAACACAATGTGCCATTGGAACACAAGAGTGATGGTTGCTGATAATGGGTCTCTGTAGATATTACATAAAAATCAGCCGTTCCCAGCAACAAAAGTAATTTACAACATTAACAATGTCTACACTGTATTTCTGATCAATTTGATGTTATTTTAATGGACAAAAAAATGTGCATGTCCAAAAGGACATTTTTAAGAGACCCCAAACTTTTGAACGGTAGTGTATATTACTTTTTATAGATTTGCAAACATTTCTAAAAACCTGTTTTTGCTTTGTCATTATGGGGTATTGTGTGTAGATTGATGAGGGAAAATAACCATTTAAGGCTGTAACGTAACAAAATCTGCAATATTTGCTTTGTGGAATTCACCGGAAAGATGTTGCTCTCTGGTTTTGTGATGAAACAAACGTGTGTGTGGTTGAATTCATGCTGCCACTGTGTGACTGTTTGTTGTCATGACCTTATTGTCACGGTGGAGTCTGAACGAATGGAATATACAGGAAACAACACAATTGGGCTTTTTGATTGGCTGTGACTTACCCTCCCTGGCCAAACACAGGCGTGATCTTGACATGCTGCTGTATACTGTCACCCGACTTCCTCCTGGCGTAGTAGATCCCCTGCCACTCCTAGACTTAGAGAAAGCTACAGTCAGGCGACACCATAACACTCCTAGGGAATTACAATCGGACAACTGAATAGAAAACACAGAAGAAAAAAATCTAGATGAATAGTTGGATGTTCTTCAATGAGGTCCCGAGGTTTTTCAGTGTCTAATGCTCTCTCACCTTTCCTTTCTTGATGCAGTTGTTGATGGTGTCTAGAAGATCTGCTCGGTTCTTGTCACTCTTGGGGAGTTCCGTCAGCTCTTTCCCTATCAACTCTCCCTTGTGGTAACCCATCATACACTCAAATGCCGGGTTCACATACTGGGGGAGGAGGGAGAGAGATTGATTGGTTTTTCCATTTGAACTTGATTTATTTCACCATCATTTCACTGAATACCTAAACGACCCAGCAAAGGTCAAGACCGACTGCGTTTTGTGTGTGCGCTCGCGCGCGTGCGTCACTGTCCTAGCGTAGTTTCTCGACCACCGCAAAGTCAGAGTTTGGGCCCTCCCCTCCCTACATTTTAAAAAAACGCTTCAGCCACTCACAAAGCATATACTATCGATCGCTGTCCATGGTTCTGAAATTGCAACGTTTACGCAGCTGCCTATCGATATGCTATCAGATGATGTGGTTGTCATTATCTCATGTTAAGCCTACCGTTTATGTTTCATGAAGCTATAGGCCTACAGGGCCATCCGTCTCATCACTCGTAGGCTTACCAGTGTTCACAGAAGGGGGGTTGCTCTCATGAGCTGCCGCTGGGTCTCCGGCAGTCATCAGCTTAGTTTTCTGGGAGAGGAGGAGGAGGAGAAGGTGGGCCGGCACTCTCACTAGAGGAACTGCCACTGTTCTCGAGGGCAGGACGAAGAGGAAGAGGAGGAGGGCTGGCACTGTAATGGCCGGGATGGGGGACAGTGGTCGGGACTTGTAGGCTGCTACATAACTAAGCCTACTATCTTCTGCCTGCGATGGTGTTTCGTCGGTTGAGGACGAGTTGGTAATTCGGTAATTTGGCACGACCTTGATCAGGTAACACTTTCTTGCGTTGTTTTCGTGCACCACTTGGTCTGGCCTTGTCTTTATCCATCTTGAAGAACATACTCACTCTCCATCCATATCAAGAGTCTGACCTGATTTCCCTTAACTTTTTTGAACTAGATGCACGATGCATGAAGACTATTGTCTGCCTGACTCACCCATACCAATGTAGATTGGTCAACGCAGGTGTCACGCCCTGGTCTTAGTATTTTGTGTTTTCTTTATTATTTTGGTTAGGCCAGGGTGTGACATGGGTTATTTTATGTGGTGTGTTTTGTCTTGGGGTTTTTGTAGGTCAAGGGATTGTGGTTAGTGGGGTTGTCTAGAATAGTCTATGGCTGCCTGGAGTGGTTCTCAATCAGAGGCAGGTGTTTATCGTTGTCTCTGATTGGGAACCATATTTAGGCAGGCATATTCTTTGAGTGTTTCGTGGGTGATTGTTCCTATCTCTGTGTTTGTTTGCACCAGATAAGGCTGTTTAGGTTTTCACGTCACGTTTCTTGTTTTGTATTGTTCGTGTTTATCTTTTATTAAAGATGAATCAAAATAACCACGCTGCATTTTGGTCCGCCTCTCCTTCGACGGAAGAAAACCGTAACAGAATCACCCACCACAAAAGATCAAGCGGCGTGGTGACAGGCAGCGGCAGCAGGAGCAGCGAAAGGAGGAATGGACATGGGAAGACGTTTTGGACGACAAGGGTTGTTACACTTGGGAGGAAATACTGGCTGGAAGAGATAGCCTCCCATGGGAACAGGTGTAGGCACTTAGGAGAGCAGAGGCAAAAGGAGAGAGGAGCCGGCGATACGAGGGAACACGGTTGGCAAGGAAGCCCGAGAGTCAGCCCCAAAAATTTATTGGGGGGGTGGCACACAGGGAGTATGTCGACGCCAGGTAGGAGACCTGCGCCAACTTCCTGTGCAGGCACCGTGTTATGCTGTGGAGCGCACGGTGTCTCCAGTGCGGGTGCATAGCCCGGTGCGGTACATATCAGCTCCTCGTATCGGCCGGGCTAGAGTGGGCATCGAGCCAGGTAAGGTTGGGCAGGCTCGGTGCTCAAGAGCTCCAGTGCGCCTGCACGGTCCGGTCTATCCAGTACCACCTCCACGCACCAGCCCTCCGGTGGCAGCTCCCCGCACCAGGCTTCCTGTGCGTGTCCGCGGCCCAGTACCACCAGTGCCAGCACCACGCATCAGGCCTACAGTGCGCCTCGCCTGTCCAGCGCTGCCAGAGCCTTCTTCCTCTACAGCGCTGCCGGAGTCTCCCGCCTGACCAGCGCTGCCAGAGCTGCCAGTCTGCAAGGAGCTGCCAGTCTGCAAGGAGCTGCCAGAGCTGCATGGAGCTGCCAGAGCTGCCAGTCTGCATGGAGCAGCCAGAGCTGCCAGTTTGCATGGAGCAGCCAGAGCCGCCAGTCAGCATGGAGCAGCCAGAGCCGCCAGTCAGCATGGAGCAGCCACAGTCGCCAGTCAGTATGGAGCAGCCACAGCCGCCAGTCAGTATGGAGCAGCCAGAGCCGCCAGTCAGCCAGGACCCGCCAGATCCGCCAGTCTGCTAGGATCCGCCAGTCAGCCAGGATCTTCCAGATCCACCAGACAGCCAGGATCCGCCAGTCAGCCAGGATCCGCCATTCAGCCAGGATCCGCCATTCAGCCAGGATCCGCCAGTCAGCCAGGATCTGCCGGAACCGCCAGTCAGCCAGGATCTGCCAGAACCACCAGCCAGCCAGGATCTGCCAGAGCCATCTACCTGCCTGAGCTTCCTCTCAGTCCTGAGCTTCCTCTCAGTACTGAGCTTCCTCTCAGTCCCGAGCTACCCCACAGTCCCGAGCTACCCCTCAGTCCCGAGCTATCCCTCAGTCCCGAGCTATCCCTCAGTCCCGAGCTACCTCAGTCCTGAGCTGTCCCTCAGTCCGGAGCTGCCCCTCAGTCCAGTGGGGCCCTTGGTTAGGGTTACTAAGCCAAGGTCGGTGGCGAGGGTTGCCAATCTAAGGACGTGATGCATGCGGACTAAGACTTTGTTGGAGTGGGGTCCACGTCCCGCGCCGGAGCCGCCGTGGACAGACGCCCACCCAGACCCTCCCCTATGGGTTTAGGTGTTCGGCCGGGAGTCCGCACCTTGGGGGGGTGTATGTGGTGTGTTTTGTCTTGGGGTTTTTTTGTAGGTCAAGGGATTGTGGTTAGTGGGGTTGTCTAGAATAGTCTATGGCTGCCTGGAGTGGTTCTCAATCAGAGGCAGGTGTTTATCGTTGTCTCTGATTGGGAACCATATTTAGGCAGCCATATTCTTTGAGTGTTTCGTGGGTGATTGTTCCTGTCTCTGTGTTTGTTTGCACCAGATAAGGCTGTTTAGGTTTTCACGTCACGTTTCTTGTTTTGTATTGTTCGTGTTTATCTTTTATTAAAGATGAATCAAAATAACCACGCTGCATTTTGGTCCGCCTCTCCTTCGATGGAAGAAAAACGGAACAGCAGGAGATGGGACAGAATGCAGATACCCCAGTTAGCCAATGTGCGGGAGCACTGATTGGTCAGGCCAATTGAGGGAGTATGTACATGGATGTGTAGTTAAAGTTACTATGCATATAAGATAAACAGAAAGTAGCAGCAGCGTAAAAAAGGGATTGGGGGGGGCACACAATGTAAATAGTCCGGGTAACCATTGGTTACCTGTGCAGAAGTCTTATGGCTTGGGGGTAAAAACTGTTGAGAAGCCTTTTTGTCCTAGACTTGGCACTCCGGTACCGCTTGCCATGCGGTAGTAGAGAGAACAGTCTATGACTGGGGTGGCTGGGGTCTTTGACAATTTTTAGGGCCTTCCTCTAACACCGCCTGGTGTAGAGGTCCTGGATGGCAGGCAGCTTTGCCCCAGCGATGTATTAGGCCGTACACACTACCCTCTGAAGTGCCTTGCGGTCAGGGGCCGAGCAATTGCCGTACCAGGCAGTGATGCAACCGGTCAGGATGCTCTCAATGTTTCAGCTGTAGAACCTTTTGAGGATCTCAGGACCCATGCCAAATCTTTTTAGTTTCCTGAGGGGGAATAGGCTTTGTCGTGCCCTCTTCATGACTGTCTTGGTGTGTTTGGACCATTCTAGTTTGTTGTTGATGTGGACAACAAGGAATTTGAAGCTCTCAACCTGCCCCGTCGATGAGAATGGGGACCTGCTCGGTGCTTATTTTCCTGTAGTCCACAATCATCTCCTTAATCTTGGTTACGTTGAGGGATTGGTTGTTATTCTGGCACCACCCGGCCAGGTATCTGACCTCCTCCCTATAGGCTGTCTCGTCGTTGTCAGTGATCAGGCCTACCACTGTTGTGTCGTCTGCAAACTTAATGATGGTGTTGGACTCGTGCCTGGTCATGCAGTCGTGGGTGAACAGGGAGTACAGGAGGGGACTGAGCACGCACCCCTGGGGAGCTCCAGTGTTGAGGATCAGTGTGGTAGATGTGTTGCTTACCTACCCTCACCACCTGGGGGCGACCCGTCAGGAAGTCCAGGATCCTGTTGCAGAGGGAGGTGTTTAGTCCCAGGTTCTTTAGCTTAGTGATGAGCTTTGAGGGTACTATGGTGTTGAACGCTGAGCTGTAGTCAATGAATAGCATTCTCACATATGTGTTCCTTTTGTCCAGGTGGGAAAGGGCAGTGTGGAGTGCAATAGAGATTGCATCATCTGTGGATCTGTTTGGGCGGTATGCAAATTGGAGTGGGTCTAGGGTTTCTGGGATAATGGTGTTGATGTGAGCCATTACCAGCCTTTCAAAACACTTCATGGCTACAGATGCTTTGTGTTCTTGGGCACAGGGACTATGGTGGTCTGCTTGAAGCATGTTGGTATTACAGACTCAATCAGGGACATGTTGAAAATGTCAGTCAAGACACCTGACGGTTGGTCAGCACATGCCCGGAGCACACGTCCTGGTAATTCGTCTGGCCCTGCAGCCTTGTGTATGTTGACCTGTTTAAATGTCTTACTCACGTCGGCTACGGAGAGCGTGATCACACAGTCATCTGGAACAGCTGATGCTCTCATGCATGCCTCAGTGTTGCTTGCCTCAAAGCGAGCATAGAAGTGATTTAGCTTGTCTGGTAGGCTCGTGTCACTGGGCAACTCGCGGCTGTGCTTCCCTTTGTAGTCTGTAATAGTTTGCAAGCCCTGCCACATCCGACGAGCATCGGAACCGGTGTAGTATGATTTAATCTTAGCCCTGTATTGATGCTTTGCCTGTTTGATGGTTCGTCGTAGGGCATAGCGGGATTTCTTGTAAGCTTCCGAGTTAGACTCCCGCACCCTGAAAGTGGCAGCTCTACCCTTTAGCTCAGTGTGAATGTTGCCTGTAATCCATGGCTTCTGGTTGGGGTATGTACGTACAGTCACTGTGGGGGACGATGTCCTCAATGCACTTATGGATAAAGCCAGTGACTGATGTGGTGTATTCCTCAATGTCATCAGAAGAATCCCGGAACATGTTCCAGTCTGTGATAGCAAAACAGTCCTGTAGTTTAGCATCTGCTTCATCTAACCATTTTTTTATAGACAGAGTCACTGGTGCTTCCTGCTTTAATGTTTGCTTGTAAGCAGGAATCAGGAGGATAGAGTTGTGGTCGGATTTACCAAATGGAGGGTGAGGAAGAGCTTTGTACGCGTAGAATTTTTGTTGCCCTCTGGTTGCACATTTAACATGTTGATAGAGATTTGGTAGAACTGATTTACGTTTCCCTGCATTAAAGTCTCCGGCCACTAGGAGCGCCACCTCTAGGTGAGTGGTTTCCTGTTTGCTTATTTCCTTATACAGCTGACTGAGTGAGGTCTTAGTGCCCGCATCTGATTGTGGTGGTAAATAAACAGCCACAAAAAAGTATAGCTGAGAACTCTCTAGGCAAGAAGTGTGGCCTGCAATTTATCACAATATACTCTACTTCAGGCGACCAAAATCTAGAGACTTCCTTAGATTTCGTGCACCAGCTGTTGTTCACAAATATGCACAGACCACCCCCCCCTTTGTCTTACTGGAGTGTGCTGCTTGCCGGTGAAGCGTGTATCCTGCCTATGTCGTCATTCAGCCACGATTCCGTGAAACATAGGATATTACAGTTTTTGATGTCCCGTTGGTAGGATATTCGTGATCTTACCGTGTCTAGTTTATTGTCCAATGATTGCACGTTGGTGAGTAACATCGACGGTAACGGCAGCTTTCCTAGTCGCCTTCAGCGGATCCGGCTGGCATCCGGCTCTACTTCCTCTGAGTCGCTTCCTTATGTGAATAATTGGGACGTCTGCCCTGCGGGGTGAGTGATCGCTGTCCTGATATCCAGAAGCTCTTTGTCTAATCCGAGGTGAGTGATCGCTGTCCTGATATCCAGAAGCTCTTTGTCTAATCCGAGGTGAGTGATCGCTGTCCTGATATCCAGAAGCTCTTTATCTAATCCGAGGTGAGTGATCGCTGTCCTGATATCCAGAAGCTCTTTATCTAATCCGAGGTGAGTGATCGCTGTCCTGATATCCAGAAGCTCTTTGTCTAATCCGAGGTGAGTGATCGCTGTCCTGATATCCAGAAGCTCTTTGTCTAATCCGAGGTGAGTGATCGCTGTCCTGATATCCAGAAGCTCTTTGTCTAATCAGAGGTGAGTGATCGCTGTCCTGATATCCAGAAGCTCTTTGTCTAATCCGAGGTGAGTGATCGCTGTCCTGATATCCAGAAGCTCTTTGTCTAATCAGAGGTGAGTGATCGCTGTCCTGATATCCAGAAGCTCTTTGTCTAATCTGAGGTGAGTGATCGCTGTCCTGATATCCAGAAGCTCTTTATCTAATCCGAGGTGAGTGATCGCTGTCCTGATATCCAGAAGCTCTTTGTCTAATCCGAGGTGAGTGATCGCTGTCCTGATATCCAGAAGCTCTTTGTCTAATCCGAGGTGAGTGATCGCTGTCCTGATATCCAGAAGCTCTTAATCTAATCCGAGGTGAGTGATCGCTGTCCTGATATCCAGAAGCTCTTTTCTGCCGTAAGATATGGTTGCAGAAACATTATGTTCAAAATAATTAACAAATATCGCAAAAAACCCCACATAATAGCACAATTGGTTAGGAGACCGTAAAACGCCGTCCATCTCCTCCAGCGCCATTTTTTCCCAACTTCCAATGTTCCAAAATGGCTTAAGGATAACAAAGTCAATGTGTTGGAGTGGCCATCACAAAGTCCTGACCTCAATCCTATAGAAACTTTGTGGCCAGAACGGAAAAAGTGTGTGCGAGCAAGGAGGCCGACAAACCTGACTCAGTTACACCAGTTATGTCAGGAGGAATGGGCCAAAATTCACCCAACTTATTGTGGGACGCTTGTGGAAGGCTACCTGAAACGTTTGACTCAAGTTAAACAATTTAAAGGCAATCCTACTAAATACTAATTGAGTGTATGTAAACTTCTGACCCACTGGGAATGTGATGAAAGCTGAAATAAATCATTCTCTCTACTATTATTCTGACATTTCACATTCTTAAAATAAAGTGGTGATCCTAACTGACCTAAAACAGGGAATGTTTACTAGGATTAAATGTCAGGAATTGTGAAAGACTGAGTTTAAATGTACTTGGCTAAAGTGCATGTAAACGTCCAACTTCAACTGTAAATATGAGATGACCAGTGCATGGGCCCCCAGAGCTTGTGGGCCCCCTCCGGGGAGGGGCTGCAGGATTTTCGCTACGCCAATGGTGTGTGTGTATACCTGTATCACATGGTCTTCACTGGTGATCTCCACAGCCTCCTGACAGTGGTCCAGAGCAGTGAACACTGAGTTACACGCCCTGAGGGAGAGAAGAGAGAGTGATCTGTTTAGTCATACATTGTGTGTGTGTGTGTGTGTGTGTGTGTGTGTGAGGCCCAATGTACCTGAGTTTGAACTGGCAGCGCACCTCTCCATGTTCAATCTGGAGCAACTCATTATAGCAGGCAGAGACACTACTGTTCTCCACATACCTCTGAGAGAGAGAGAGAGAGAGAGAGAGAGAGATGAGCCTGGAGGTAGGACATGTGACGAGAGCTGTGACCTGCTGACATGTTAAATAGACTGCTCACATACTATAAAGTACAGAACAGTTGGTAAACACTGTGATGTGTTTATAAGATGAGCTAGCTGACTGACTGACTGAGCAGATGGATGATAGGATAGCATGAGTGCTTTGAGTTGTCTGGCTCAGTACACTTTACAGAGTCCCAGAGGAGATGGTGGGGGCAGATGTCATGCCATATAAAGTCATATCCCCTCTTCCCCCTATAGTACATAGAGAACATAGAAGGAGAAGAGTGCATACTCTGCTGAGTCCAGCGCAGAGGAGAGGAAGAACAGACTGCTCCTCCTGACCTGAAGGCCTATAGAGTAGAGAGAACAGCATAGGCAGTGCACACTATGACATTATCATCATCATCAGCTCACATAAGATATACAGTGCCTTCAGAAAGTATTCATACCCCTTCACTTATTTCACATTTTGTTGTGTTAAAGCCTGAATTCAAAATGGAATAAATATATTTTGTTTCTCACCCATCTACACACAATATCCCATATTTACATAGCGAAAACATGTTTTTAGAAATGGTTGCAAATTGATTGAAAATGAAATACATAAATATCTCGTTTACATAAGTATTCACACCCCTAAGTCAATACTTTGTAGAAGCCCCTTTGGGGCGATTACAGCTGTGAGTGTTTTGGGGTAAGTCTCGTAGAGCTGTGAGTGTTTTGGGGTAAGTCTCTTAGAGCTTTGGGTGTTTTGGGGTAGGTCTCTTAGAGCTTTGAGTGTTTTGGGGTAAGTCTCTTACAGCTTTGAGTGTTTTGGGGTAAGTCTCTTAGAGCTTTGAGTGTTTTGGGGTAAGTCTCTTAGAGCTGTGAGTGTTTTGGGGTAAGTCTCTTAGAGCTTTGAGTGTTTTGGGGTAAGTCTCTTAGAGCTTTGAGTGTTTTGGGGTAAGTCTCTTAGAGCTTTGAGTGTTTTGGGGTAAGTCTCTTAGAGCTGTGAGTGTTTTGGGGTAAGTCTCTTAGAGCTTTGAGTGTTTTGGGGTAAGTCTCTTAGAGCTGTGAGTGTTTTGGGGTAAGTCTCTTAGAGCTTTGAGTGTTTTGGGGTAAGTCTCTTAGAGCTTTGAGTGTTTTGGGGTAAGTCTCTTAGAGCTTTGCACACCTGGATTGTACAATATTTGGCCATCATTATTTTAAAAATCATTGCTAGACAACCATTTTCAAGTCTTGTCATAGATTTTCAAGCCGATTTAAGTCAAAACTGTAACTAGGCCACTAAGAAACATTCAATGTTGTTTTGGTAAGCAACTCCAGTGTAGATTTGGACTTGTGTTTTAGGCTATTGTCCTGCTGAAAGGTGAATTCCTCTCCCAGTATCTGTTGGAAAGCAAACTGAACCAGGTTTTCGTCTAGCCTGTGCTTATAGCTGTATTCTGTTTATTTTTATCCTAAAAAACTCCCTAGTCCTTGCCAATGACAAGCATACCCATAACATGATGCAGCCACCAACATGCTTGAAAATATGAAGTATGTTGTGTTGGATTTCCCCAAACGTAACGCTTTGTATTTCAGGAAAAAAAGTGAATTTCTTTGCCACATTTTTTGTTGCAAACAGGATGCATGTTTTGGAATATTTGTATTCTGTTCAGGCTTCCTTCTTTTCATTCTAGGCAGTCAGGTTAGTATTGTGGAGCAATGTTGTTGATCCATCCTCAGCCTTCTCATATCAGAGCCATTAAACTCTGTAACTGTTTTAAAATCACCATTGGCCTCAAGGTGAAATCCCGAAGCTGTTTCCTTCCTCTCCGATAACCGAGTTAGGAAGGATGCCTGTATCTTTGTAGTGACTGGGTGTATTGATACACCATCCAAAGTGAAATGAATAACTTCACCATGCTCAAAGGGCTATTCAGCTGGGTTTGTTTTACACATCTACCAATTGTTGCTCCTCATTGCGAAGCATTGAATAAACCTCCCTGGTCTGTGCTTCACTACTCAATTGAGAGACCTTACAGATAATTGTATGTGTGGAATACAGAGATGGGGTAGTCGTTAAAATGTCCTGTTAACCACTGTTATTGAACATGCAATGAGTCCATGCAACTTATTATGCAATTTGCTAAGCTCATTTTTACTTCTGAACTTATTTAGGCTTGTCATAACAAAGGGGTTGAATACTTATTGACTCAAGATATTTCAGCTGTTCATTTTGTATTCATTCAAAAAAAATTCTATAAACAAAATTCCACTTTGACATTTACATGTCAGTCATTTAGCAGACACGCTTATCCAGAGCGACTTACAGGAGCAGTTAGGGTTAAGTGCCTTGCTCAAGGGCATCTCGACAGATTTGTCACCGAGTCAGCTCGGGGATTCAAACTTAATCACTAGGCTACATTATGTGGTATTGTGTGTCGATCAGTCAAACAAAATCTAAATGTAATACATTTTAAATACAGGTTGTAACACAACAACATGTGGAAAAAGTCAAGGGGTGTGAATAGTTTACGAAGGCACTGTATCATTATAGAATACACATACATGTACTGCATGTCATTATCACCATCAACGTGAAAACATGTATCATTATATTTGGTGTGTGTGTGTGTGAATATGTATGTAACTTCAGTTGTGAGAAAAATAATCCTCTTGAATGGCAATAAACGGCATCAATCAATTACGATTTGATAGACGTGTATACTTACGTCTGTGGCACAACGGCCAGAATGACTGTGTGTTCTGAGCGCTTTGTGGCACGAATCAACCTGGATCAACAACACAAGAGATTGATCATCTAAGAGACGGATAAAACAGAAGCGCTCGGAATCCCGCAGATGGTCAAGAAAAATATATATTTTCACAACCACAAAATGATCAAATATATGTTTTGGAAGACTTGAAGTGCTTCTGTGCTTTACCTTTAAAAATTCCCTCGATAACTCACGAGGTTTGAGAGCAATAAGTGTGATTGAGTTGATCGCTTCATTTGACAGACACACAACACGAGAGGAGGCTTTAGAATGAGTGCCAGTATAAACATGTGGGCAGTGGAGGAGTGATGTCATTGGCATATGAGAGAACATTTCTCTACTTTACACAGGCTCACCATGGACACAATGTACTGGAGGGATGGGAGGGAGGAAGGGGGGGAGGGAGGAAGGGAGGGAAGGAGAGGTAGAGGGAAGGAGAGGGAAGGAGAGAGAGGGAAGGAGAGAAAGAGATGAGAGAGAGGGAAGGAGAGAGAGAGAGATGAGAGAGAGGAGAAAAAGGAAAGGGTGGAGAGATGAGAGAGATAAGGAGAAAGAGGGAAGGAGAGAGAGAGAGAGAGAGAGATGAAGAGAGAGAGAGAGAGAGGAGAAAGAGGAAAGGGTGGAGAGAGGAGAGAGAGAAGGAGAAAGAGGGAAGGGTGGAGAGAGAGAGAGAGAGAGATGAGAGAGAGGAGAAAGAGGGAAGGGTGGAGAGAGGAGAGAGAGAGAGGAGAAAGAGGGAAGGGAGAGAGAGAGAGGAGAGGGAAGGAGAAGGAGAGAGAGAGAAGGAGAGAGAGATAAGGAGAGAGAGAGAGGAGAGAGAGAGAGAAGGAGAGAGAGATGGAAGGAGAGAGAGAGAGAGGAGAGAGAGAGATGAGAGAGATAAGGAGAAAGAGGGAAGGAGAGAGAGAGATGAGAGAGATAAGGAGAAAGAGAGAGAAAGAGAGAGATAAGGAGAAAGAGGGAAGGAGAGAGAGAGAAGGAGAGAGAGAGAGAAGCAGAGAGCGGGAAGGGGAAGGAGAGAGAGATGAGAGAGATGAGGAGAAAGAGGGAAGCAGAGAGAGATGAGAGAGAGAGAGAGAGAGAGAGAGAAGGAGAGAGAGAGAGAAGGAGAGAGGGAAGGAGAGAGAGATGAGAGAGATAAGGAGAAAGAGGGAAGGAGAGAGAGATGAGAGAGATAAGGAGAAAGAGGGAAGGAGAGAGAGAGAGGGAAGAAGGAGAGAGAGAGAAGGAGAGAGAGGGAAGGAGAGCGAGAGAAGGAGATAGAGGGAAGGAGAGAGAGAGAGAGAGAGAGATAAGGAGAAAGAGGGAAGGAGGAGAGAGAGAGAAGGAGAGAGAGAGAGAGAGAGAGAGAGAGAGAGAGAGAGAGAGAGAAGGAGAGAGAGGGAAGGAGAGAGAGGGAGGAGAGAGAGAGAGAGAGAGAGAGAGATGGGAGAGAGAGAGAGAGGAGAGAGAGAGAAGGAGAGAGAGAGTGGGAGGAAAGGATACATGTGAGTGAGGGCAAAAGCCTCTTGGCTGGCAGGGGACATGCAGGGAGGGAGGAAAGTAAGGAGAGAGACGAGAGAGAGAGAGATAAGGAGAAAGAGGGAAGGAGAGAGAGGGAAGGAGAGAGAGATAAGGAGAGAGAGAGAAGGAGAGATAAAGAAAGAAAGAAAGAAAGACAGAAAGAAAGAAAGAAAGAAAGAAAGAAAGAAAGAGACTTGTGATAGGTCTTTATTGAGAAGAGAGAAAGCCACTCTCTCTGCTTCTGGGAAAATATTACCATGCGTGACTAATAACTCTAATCACTAGATACTGTATAATGAAGCAAATGATGGTCTGACCACATGATAAATACTGGGTGGGATTATTAGGACAGTTTGAGTTTTTAGTGTATCTACACTGAACAAAAATATAAACACAACATGTTTCATGAGCTGCAAAAAAAATGATCGCAGAAATGTTCCATGTGCACAAAAATCTTATTTCTCCCATATTTTGTGCACAAATAGTTTATATCCCTGTTCTCCTTTGCCAAGATAATCCATCTACCTGACAGGTGTGGCATATGAAGAAGCTGATTAATCAGCATAATCATTACACAGGTGCACCTTGTGCTGGGGACAATAAGGCCACTCTAAAATGTACAGTTTTGTCACAGAACACAATGACACAGACGTCTCAAGTTTTGAGGGAGCATGCAAATGGCATGCTGACTGCAGGAATGTACACCAGAACTGTTGCCAGAGACTTGAATTTTAGATCATTATTGAACTATTCCATCCGGCCTAACAACCACAGACTACGTATAGAAGTGCGGGCGAGCGGTTTGCTGATGTTAATGTTGTGAACAGAGTGCCCCACGGTGCGGTGTTAATTGTATGGTCAGGCATAAGCTACGGACAATGAACACAATTGCATTTTATCGATTTTACAATTTGAACGTTCAGAGACATCGTGACGAGACCCTGAGGCCCATTGTCCTGCCATTAATCCGCCGCCGCCACCTCACGTTTCAGCATGATAATGTACGGCACCATGTCGCAAGGATCTGTGCACAAGCTGAAAATGCCCCAGTTCTTCCATGGCCTGTATACTCACCCGACATGTCACCCATTAAGCATGTTTGGGATGCTCTGGATAGATGTACGACAGTGTGTTCCAGTTCCCGCCAATATCTAGCAACTTCACACAGCCATGGAAGAGGAGTGGGACAACATTCCACAGGCCACAATCAACATTAACAATGAACAATTAACATCCTGATCAACTCTATGCAAAAGGAGGCGTGTCGCAATGCATGAGGCAAATGGTGGTCACACCAGATACTGACTGGTTTTATGATGCACACCCTTAAATGTTTTTTTAAGGTATCTGTGATGCAAATCTGTATTCCAAGTCATGTGAAATCCATAGATCAGCTAAACATTTTTAGATAGCTAAATTAGTTTAGAGGCCAGCTATCTAAACTTGTAATCAAGGTGGAATTACCGGCTGTGTGTGTGTGGGGGGGGAATTGATTTGGTTCGTCAGTGTCACCCAGATATCATATTGAAAATTGCAAACATTTCTCTCCACCCTATGGCAAAATGTGGAGAATTGCATGAAATTAGTTTTAAAACTGTAAAATCTTCTCTCTGCTCCATTGCGAAATGTGTACAATTGCAGCAAACATGCTTTAAAACTGCATAATTTTCTCTACACCCCATGGCAAAATGTGTGGAATTGCACAAAAGTAACTTTTGAAAAAAATGTTTTGCTCACAATGCAATGTGTGTGTATGTGAGGGTATGGATTTGGGTACAATGTGTGTGTATGTGAGGGACAGACAGTATGGATTTGGGTACACAGACCTGTTTACCGACAGCAAGATTTTTTGAGTTTACCGGCAGACAGACCAGACAGACAGACAGACCATCAAACAGTTGCCCAGACAGACAGACAGACAGACAGACAGTTTGAGTTTACCGACAGACAGACAGACAGTTTGAGTTTACCGACAGACAGACAGTTTGACCGACAGACAGACAGACAGACAGACAGTTTGAGTTTACCGACAGACAGACAGACAGACAGACAGACAGACAGTTTGAGTTTACAGACAGACAGACAGACAGTTTGAGTTTACCAGACAGACAGACAGACAGACAGACAGACAGACAGTTTGAGTTTGACCGACAGACAGACAGACAGACAGACAGTTTGAGTTTACCGACAGACAGACAGTTTGAGTTTACCGACAGACAGACAGACAGACAGACAGACAGACAGTTTGAGTTTACCGACAGACAGACAGACAGACAGACAGACAGACAGT
>NC_056461.1:6922926-7032926 GCF_018296145.1 Oncorhynchus tshawytscha | reverse complement strand
ATAGCCTCCACATTGACTCTGTACCGGTAACCCCTGTATATAGCCTCCACATTGACTCTGTACCGGTAACCCCTGTATATAGCCTCCACATTAACTCTGTACCGGTAACCCCTGTATATAGCCTCCACATTGACTCTGTACCGGTATCCCCTGTATATAGCCTCCACATTGACTCTGTACCAGTAACCCCTGTATATAGCCTCCACATTGACTCTGTACCGGTAACCCCTGTATATAGCCTCCACATTGACTCTGTACCGGTACCCCCTGTATATAGCCTCCACATTGACTAGGTACCGGTAACCCCTGTATATAGCCTCCACATTGACTCTGTACCGGTACCCCCTGTATATAGCCTCCACATTGACTAGGTACCGGTAACCCCTGTATATAGCCTCCACATTGACTCTGTACCGGTACCCCTGTATATAGCCTCCACATTGACTCTGTACCGGTACCCCTGTATATAGCCTCCACACTGACTCTGTACCGGTACCCCCTGTATATAGCCTCCACATTGACTCTGTACCGGTACCCCTGTATATAGCCTCCACATTGACTCTGTACCGGTACCCCTGTATATAGCCTCCACATTGACTCTGTACCGGTATCCCCTGTATATAGCCTCCACATTGACTCTGTACCGGTACCCCTGTATATAGCCTCCACATTGACTCTGTACCGGTAACCCCTGTATATAGCCTCCACATTGACTCTGTACCAGTAACCCCTGTATATAGCCTCCACATTGACTCTGTACCGGTAACCCCTGTATATAGCCTCCACATTGACTCTGTACCGGTACCCCCTGTATATAGCCTCCACATTAACTCTGTACCGGTAACCCCTGTATATAGCCTCCACATTGACTCTGTACCAGTAACCCCTGTATATAGCCTCCACATTGACTCTGTACCGGTACACCCTGTATATAGCCTCCACATTGACTCTGTACCGGTACCCCCTGTATATAGCCTCGCTATTGTTATTTTAATGCGGCTCTTTAATTGTTTCTAACATTTATTTATTATTATGTAGGTATTTTTCTTAAAACTGCATTGTTGGTTAAGGGCTTGTAAGTAAGCATTTCACTGTAAGGTCTACACATGTACTCGGCGCATGTGGCAAATAAAATTTGAGTTGATTTAAGAAGTTTTAAGAAGAAAAAAAGTGTCAAGTAAAAAATAGATAAGTAAAACATAGAAAATAAAAGTAACAAATAATTAAACATCAGCAGTAAAATAACAATAGCGAGGCTATATAGAGGCGGTACCAGTACAGAGTCAATGTGCGGGAGCACCGGTTAGCCGAGGTAATTGAGGTAATATGTACATGTAGGTAGAGTTATTAAAGTGACTGATCGTACGTCCTCCAAGTGGATGTCTTTCATGATTATCTTTATCATCCAAGTGCTAAATAGTTGCAGTGTGTTTGAACACACAATCACTTCATAGTGATTAACCCCAGTGGTTTCCCTAAGTGGTTTACACACTGTGTTGCCCTCAAGGCAGGACTGACATAGAGAAGGGCCTCTACCCCTGACTGCTGTGCCACGCTGACTCAGCCAATCACAGTTCAGAGGTTAAAGCTAGAATCCTTTAAGCCTCCATCTCTGCACACCCTTGACCAGGCAGACAGATAGGGGGACAAAGGTATGGAACAGACAGACAGACAGACAGACAGACAGACAGACAGACAGACAGACAGACAGACAGACAGACAGACAGACAGACAGACAGATAATTAGACAGATAAGGGGACGAAGGTATGGAACAGACAGACAGACAGTTAGACTGATAATTAGACAGATAGGGGGATGAAGGTATGGAACAGACAGACAGACAAGACAGACAGACCGACAGAGACAGACAGACAGTTAGACTAATAATTAGACAGATAGGGGGACGAAGGTATGGAATAGACAGACAGACAAGACAGACAGACCGACAGAGACAGACAGACAGTTAGACTAATAATTAGACAGATAGGGGGACGAAGGTATGGAACAGACAGACAGACAAGACAGACAGACCGACAGAGACAGACAGACAGTTAGACTAATAATTAGACAGATAGGGGGACGAAGGTATGGAATAGACAGACAGACAAGACAGACAGACCGACAGAGACAGACAGACAGTTAGACTGATAATTAGACAGATAGGGGGATGAAGGTATGGAACAGACAGACAGACAAGACAGACAGACCGACAGAGACAGACAGACAGTTAGACTAATAATTAGACAGATAGGGGGACGAAGGTATGGAACAGACAGACAGACAAGACAGACAGACCGACAGAGACAGACAGACAGTTAGACTAATAATTAGACAGATAGAGGGACGAAGGTATGGAACAGACAGACAGACAGACAGACAGACAGACAGACAGACAGACAGACAGACAGACAGACAGACAGACAAGACAGACAGACCGACAGAGACAGACAGACAGTTAGACTAATAATTAGACAGATAGAGGGACGAAGGTATGGAACAGACAGACAGACAGACAGACAGACAGACAGACAGACAGACAGACAGACAGACAGACAGACAGACAGACAGACAGACAGACAGACAGACAGACAGACAGTTAGACAGATAGTTTCTCAGAGCGATAGCGAGAGACATCTAGCTGACTGGCTTTACACCAAGTCTTGCCAGTGGGAGCCAAGGAGTACGGTGTGGAGGAGACATACTAGCAGTCATCCATCTGATGGATCATTCCTAATAAGCATGGTTTACTCCTCACATTCAGAACAACATGTTAATGCTTTCCCGTGTTTTGAAGTGGGGGCTACAGCATGTTTCTCCATATGGTTTCTTAAGTTAAGAGACCATCCTAAGTCCCCTGTCCAAAGTAAGAGCAGAGCACCCTGTACACTGTCTTCTGCAGCCTACAGTCAACAACAGTTCACCCTCTGAGCCCTCTGGAAAATAATCCCTCTGATTGAGGAGGAGTCCTGTGACAGGGTGCAGAAACGAAGGAGCGGAGAGAAGTAGATTTGGAGTTACCGAGTCTTTCCAGGGCTCAGAGGGAACGATAAATGTCAGGAGGGAACTTTCAGCACGCAACTCTCTCCTCCGGAGCATTTTATCATTTCTTCTCTCTTTTCTCTCTCGTTCTCTCTGTTCAAGTGGGAGGGAGGTAAAGAGGGAGTGGGGAGTTAGATCATGGTACAGTAGAATTTGTGTGTGCATGACTCTGTGTGCGTACGAGACTTGTGTGTGTGTGTGTGCGGATGTGTGTGTGCTTCCTCTGTCTGTTTGTGCGTGTGCATGACTCTCTGTGAGTGTGTACGCAACTGTACGTGTGAGTGTGTGTCTGTTTCTGTGCGTGTGCTCCCTTGTGTGTCTGTTTTGTGTGTATGACTTTGTGTGCGTGTTTGCGTGACTCTTAGTGTGTGTGTGTGTCTGGGTGCGCTCCACATCTTGAGGAGAGTAGTTATTTTAATGGAGCGTGTGTTGAGGGCTGTATGGGGAGGAGGGGTTGTAATAAAGTCTCTGGTCCTTCCACCTGGTTCAGCCAGACATTGCCAGACACTACCTCCAGCAGAGGCCTTCACACAGCCTGATAACGAAGAATGGATGAGTTCTGGATATGAGGTTTGGATGAGGTTTTTATTCAGCACAATAAAGACGGATGAAGGGTAGAGCCTTTCAGTATGTATTTCCCTCAAACACTTTGAGCATTTGATTCAGCCTGCCAGATGGTGGGGGGAGGTTTGCACTTTTGGGACTATTCCATTACTCCATCAAGCACAATGACAGAGATGTAAGAAGACAGAGACCTAGATGTCTAGATGCACAAGAAACATAAAACACCTATGATCTTGTGTAACTCCCTTCCCTAAATTACACAACAGCGTTAATGCCTGGGAGATAATCTGGCCTCTTCTCAAAGGCTCACACTGACTTAATCCCAATCCACAGGACACAACCTTAACCTCAAACTAGCAGCTGTTCACAGCTGGTCACCGGAAACTTAACTACCACCAACCCACACACCATCGGGTGTAAAAGCAGGGATGGAACCATTTCAGGGGACACAACTGAAACTGAAACAGAACTGCGAACGAAAGTGATCTCCGTTATTTGAAAATCTTGAGAACCGGATAATAATGTTTTTTTTTGTTCCTGCACATATCTGACCAATCAAACATGTTAACATCTAGCTTACCCGTTCCATACCAAAATGCTCTATCTGCACTAACTGGTGGAGTAAATTCACAAGCTAAATGTAATTACTATGTACATTTCACAGGTTAAAATATAAATGAAATGGAACTTTTATAACCCATACATTTTTTTGGAGGGTTTGAACAGGTTCAGAACATTATTATGCTGGTCGGAACCCAAGAAATAGGGTTTCTGTTCGGAACGGAACATGTGGAAAAAACTTCTGGTTCCAACCCCTAGTGAAAAAAGTTCTATAGTGTAATTGGATTCCAGGGTTTTTCTTTATTTGGACTACTTTCTACATGGTAGAATAATAGTGAAGATATCAAAACTATGAAATAATGTGGTAACCAAAAAAGTGTCAAACAAATCCAAATATATGTTATATTTGAGATTCTTCAAAGTAGCCACCCTTTGTCTTGATGACAGCTTTGCACACTCTTGGCATTCTCTCAACCAGCTTCATGAGGTAGTCACCTGGAATGCATTTCAATAAACAGGTGTGCCTTGTTAAAAGTTAATTTGTGGAATTTCTTCCCTTCTTAATGCGTTTGAGCCAATCAGTTGTGTAGTGACATGGTAGGGTTGGTATACAGAAGATAGTCCTATTTGGAAAAAGACAAAGTCCATATTATGGCAAGAACAGCTCAAATAAGCAAAGGGAAACAACCGTCCATCATTACTTGAAGACATGAAGGTCAGTCAATTTCAAGAACTTTGAAAGTTTCTTCAAGTGCATTCGCAAAAACCATCAGGCGCTATGATGGAACTGGCTCTCATGAGGACCGCCACAGGAAAGGTAGACCCAGAGTTACCTCTTCTGCAAAGGATAAGTTCATTAGAGTTACCAGCCTCAGAAATTGCAGCACAAATAAATGCTTCACCGAGTTCAAGTAACAGACACATCTCAACATCAACTGTTCAGAGGAGACTGCGTGAATCAGACCTTCATGGTCAAATTGCTGCAAAGAAACCACAACTAAAGCACACCAATAATAAGAAGAGACTTGCTTAGGCCATGAAACATGAGCAATGGACATTAGACCGGTGGAAATCTGTACTTTGGTCTGATTAGTACAACTTTGAGATATTTGGTACCAACTGACGAGTCTTTGTGAGACGCAGAGAAGGTGAACAGATGATCTCTGCATGTGTGGTTCCCACCGTGAAGCATGGAGGAAGAGGCGTGATTCAAGCCACACTTAACGAGAATGTCTACCACAGCATTCTGCAGCGATACACCATCCCGTCTAGGTTTGCGCTTAGTGGGACTATTATTTGTTTTTCAACAGGACAATGACCCAACACACCTCCAGGCTGTGTAAGGGCTATTTTACCAAGAAGGAGAGTGATGGAGTGCTGCATCAGATGACCTGGTCTCCACAATCACCTGACCTCAACCCAATTGAGGTGGTTTGGAATGAGTTGGACCGCAAAGTGAAGGAAAAGCAGCCACCTCAGCCAAGAGAATACCACATAATGACAAAGCTGTCATCAAGGCAAAGGGTGGCTACTTTGAAGAATCTAAAATCTTTTTAAACACTTTTTTTGGTTACTACATGATTCCATATGTGTTATTTCATAGTTTTGTTGTCTTCACTATTATTCTGCAATGTATAAAATAGTAATGCACCCCCCTACCCTTGCCACCACTACTACTGGAAACACTGAGATCACATCCCATAGTGAATACAGGCACAGTCACAATCTACATATTGTAGATAGACATACAGCGCATTCAGAAAGTATTCAGACCCCTTGACTATTTCCACATTTGTTACGTTGCAGCCTTAATCTTAACTACTAACATTTATACAATTGTTTTTTCCCCTTTTCATTCTACACACAATACCACACAATGACAAAGCAAAAACAGTTTTTTGTAAACATATTTGCAACAAAAAAATTGTATTCAGATCCTTTACTGAGTACTTTGTTGAAGCACCTTTGGCAGCAATTACAGCCTCGAGTCTTCTTGGATATGACGCTACAAGCTTGGCACAGCTGTATTTGGGGAGGTTCTTTGTCAGGTTGGATGGGGAGCGTCACTGCACAGCTATTTTTAGGTCTCTCCAGAGATGTTAGATCGGGTTCAAGTTTGGGCTCTGGCTGGACCACTGAAAAACATCCACACAACATGATGCTGCCACCACCCTTCTTCAACATAGGGGTGGTGCCAGGTTTCCTCCAGATGTGACGCTTGGCATTCAGGCCAAAGAGTTCAATCCTTGTTTCATCAGACCAGAGAATCTTGTTTCTCATGGCCTGAGAGTCCTTTTGGTGCCTTTTGGCATACTCCAAGCTGGCTGTCATGTGCCTTTTATTGAAGAGTGTCTTCCGTCTGGCCACTTTACCATAAAGGCCTGATTGGTGGAGTGGTGCTGGTTTTGTTGGTTCCAAACTTCTTCCATTTAAGAATGATGGAGGCCACTGTGTTCTTGGGGACCTTCAACACTTCAGAAATGTTTTGGTACCCTTACCCAGATCTATGCCTCAACACAATGCTGTCTCCTTTGACCTCATGGCTTGGTATTTTCTCTGACATGCACTGTCAACTGTGGGACCTTCTATAGACAGGTGCGTGCCTTTCCAAATCATGTCCAATCAATACAATTTACCACAGGTAGACTCCAATCAAGTTGTAGAAACATCTCAAGAATGATAAATGGATGCACCTGAGCTCAATTTCGAGTCACATAGCAAAGGGTCTGAATACTTGTGTAAATAAGGCATTTCTGATTTTTATTTTTAACAAATTAGCAAACATTTCTAAAAACCTGTTTTTGCTTTGTCATCATAGGGTATTGTGTGTAGATTGATGAGGACTTAAAAAAAAAACCATTTTAGAATAAGGCTGTAACGTATGCACTGTACTTGTCTTGTGCATTTGTTTTATTCTGGGATTATGACCCCTAACAATGACTGGTGGAGTCCCTTTACCCCAACCTGCATGTACAAATGACCTCAACTAACCTGTACCCCCGCACATTGACTAGTACCAGTATCCCCTGTACGTAGCCTCATTAATGTTATTTCATTGTGTTACTTTTTACTACATGTTCTACTTCAGGTTATTTAGTAAATATTTTCTTAACTTTATTTCTTGAACTGCATTGTTGGTTAAGGGCTTGTAAGTAAGCATTTCACGGTGAAATTTCACGGTGAAATACCTGTTGTATTTGGCGCATGTGAGAAGTCAAATTGGATTTGATTTGATTCCGCTGATGTGTATCTATGCTGTTGTTCAACCTGCTTATTTGAGAAAAAAAGTCATCTTCGCAAATCTCTCTGATTACGCTTTCTAATCATGTCTTAAAATCCTCTTCTGGGCCAATCAAAAATGGCCACCACTCCAAAGCCTCTAGTAGCGTGAAGAAGAGACAAACTGCCCATGATGTGCTCTACCACAACATGTAACATCACTGTATTGCATAACAAAACACAGCAGACCCCTGATAATTGATGGACGGTGGGCACTAAACTGGAACATGCTGTTGTCAGGAGAAATACAGAAGAATGTAAAGTGCAGTTGTACCTGGATAGGTTCTTGGGTCAGTCTCATAGGTCCTATGCATTCTTCTGTGGCTGATACCTGGAACACAACCGGAGAGAGAGAGGTGGAATGAGTTCAAGCTCAAACAAAAACAACAAAACAATGAATAGCAAGAGTAAAAACAGACGAGAGAGAAGGAGTAAAAAAATGAAACAGAAACAGGGGAAACAGAGTACTGCTTACCATTTTACCCTCTTCTTCAGGTACCATACATGCCCTGAACCTCTCTCTCGCTATCACTTTTCCCCCTCTCTCTATCTCTTTCCTTCTCTCTCTGTCTCAACCAGCTAATACTTCATACGCAGGTATTCAGTAAAAAAACAGAAGCTCTACACTCCTGAGCAAACGCTGGTTAGCTCACTGAACAATGTTACTGTATCAACTATAGCAGGAAGGATTTCTGGCTACTGGACTATCGACTAACGGCTTAGGATGTTCCACGCTCACACTATTAGTGACGCAGCAAGACCAGGTCTGTTACAAGCCTCTTTAAAGAGTATTAAGGGATACAGACAGACAGGTGTATGTGAGTAATGCCTTGTTGAGAAGCAGTACTGATACTGTTGATAGACAGGTGTATGTGAGTAATGCCTGCAGCTAACGCAGCTTCAAACATGACATGCACATGGGTCCTTCCACCAATTCGGTGCCTTTTGAGAATTGTGCCTTGGTGAAAAAAATATGTTTGATTTCACATCATTTTAACATTCTGTCATAAAGAACACATGTTCCACTTCAACCTCTCATGAGGTAAAAAAAAAAAACCTATAAAAAGTACCTATTAAGTGGCAAATAAAGTAACAGGGTTGACCGTAACAGGGTTGACCGTAACAGGGTTGACCGTAACAGGGTTGACCGTAACAGGGTTGACCGTAACAGGGTTGACCGTAACAGGGTTGACCGTAACAGGGTTGACCGTAACAGGGTTGACCGTAACAGGGTTGACCGTAACAGGGTTGACCGTAACAGGGTTGACCGTAACAGGGTTGACCATTTCACCTTAAATCAGCCATAAATCCTCTTGTTACAGGGGGAATGGAAGCTAGTTGTGTGCAACAGAGAGGGGCAATTGAATGCAAGCTTTTTTCCCTCTTGTTTTTCTTCTTAAAAAAACATTCCTAGCCTGTCTGTCTATGGGTAAGAGGGTTGATGTGTTATTCTAGCCTGTCTGTCTATGGGTAAGAGGGTTGACGTGTTATTCTAGCCTGTCTGTCTATGGGTAAGAGGGTTGATGTGTTATTCTAGCCTGTCTGTCTATGGGTAAGAGGGTTGATGTGTTATTCTAGCCTGTCTGTCTATGGGTAAGAGGGTTGATGTGTTATTCTAGCCTGTCTGTCTATGGGTAAGAGGGTTGATGTGTTATTCTAGCCTGTCTGTCTATGGGTAAGAGGGTTGATGTGTTATTCTAGCCTGTCTGTCTATGGGTAAGAGGGTTGATGTGTTATTCTAGCCTGTCTGTCTATGGGTAAGAGGGTTGATGTGTTATTCTAGCCTGTCTGTCTATGGGTAAGAGGGTTGATGTGTTATTCTAGCCTGTCTGTCTATGGGTAAGAGGGTTGATGTGTTATTCTAGCCTGTCTGTCTATGGGTAAGAGGGTTGATGTGTTATTCTAGCCTGTCTGTCTATGGGTAAGAGGGTTGATGTGTTATTCTAGCCTGTCTGTCTATGGGTAAGAGGGTTGATGTGTTATTCTAGCCTGTCTGTCTATGGGTAAGAGGGTTGATGTGTTATTCTAGCCTGTCTGTCTATGGGTAAGAGGGTTGATGTGTTATTCTAGCCTGTCTGTCTATGGGTAAGAGGGTTGATGTGTTATTCTAGCCTGTCTGTCTATGGGTAAGAGGGTTGATGTGTTATTCTAGCCTGTCTGTCTATGGGTAAGAGGGTTGATGTGTTATTCTAGCCTGTCTGTCTATGGGTAAGAGGGTTGATGTGTTATTCTAGCCTGTCTGTCTATGGGTAAGAGGGTTGATGTGTTATTCTAGCCTGTCTGTCTATGGGTAAGAGGGTTGATGTGTTATTCTAGCCTGTCTGTCTATGGGTAAGAGGGTTGATGTGTTATTCTAGCCTGTCTGTCTATGGGTAAGAGGGTTGATGTGTTATTCTAGCCTGTCTGTCTATGGGTAAGAGGGTTGATGTGTTATTCTAGCCTGTCTGTCTATGGGTAAGAGGGTTGATGTGTTATTCTAGCCTGTCTGTCTATGGGTAAGAGGGTTGATGTGTTATTCTAGCCTGTCTGTCTATGGGTAAGAGGGTTGATGTGTTATTCTAGCCTGCTCTGTCTATGGGTAAGAGGGTCTGTCTATGGGTAAGAGGGTTGATGTGTTATTCTAGCCTGTCTGTCTATGGGTAAGAGGGTTGATGTGTTATTCTAGCCTGTCTGTCTATGGGTAAGAGGGTTGATGTGTTATTCTAGCCTGTCTGTCTATGGGTAAGAGGGTTGATGTGTTATTCTAGCCTGTCTGTCTATGGGTAAGAGGGTTGATGTGTTATTCTAGCCTGTCTGTCTATGGGTAAGAGGGTTGATGTGTTATTCTAGCCTGTCTGTCTATGGGTAAGAGGGTTGATGTGTTATTCTAGCCTGTCTGTCTATGGGTAAGAGGGTTGATGTGTTATTCTAGCCTGTCTGTCTATGGGTAAGAGGGTTGATGTGTTATTCTAGCCTGTCTGTCTATGGGTAAGAGGGTTGATGTGTTATTCTAGCCTGTCTGTCTATGGGTAAGAGGGTTGATGTGTTATTCTAGCCTGTCTGTCTATTGGTAAGAGGGTTGATGTGTTATTCTAGCCTGTCTGTCTATGGGTAAGAGGGTTGATGTGTTATTCTAGCCTGTCTGTCTATGGGTAAGAGGGTTGATGTGTTATTCTAGCCTGTCTGTCTATGGGTAAGAGGGTTGATGTGTTATTCTAGCCTGTCTGTCTATGGGTAAGAGGGTTGATGTGTTATTCTAGCCTGTCTGTCTATGGGTAAGAGGGTTGATGTGTTATTCTAGCCTGTCTGTCTATGGGTAAGAGGGTTGATGTGTTATTCTAGCCTGTCTGTCTATGGGTAAGAGGGATTGTTATTCTAGCCTGTCTGTCTATTCTTGAGCCTGTCTGTCTATGGGTAAGAGGGTTGATGTGTTATTCTAGCCTGTCTGTCTATGGGTAAGAGGGTTGATGTGTTATTCTAGCCTGTCTGTCTATGGGTAAGAGGGTTGATGTGTTATTCTAGCCTGTCTGTCTATGGGTAAGAGGGTTTGATGTGTTATTCTAGCCTGTCTGTCTATGGGTAAGAGGGTTGATGTGTTATTCTAGCCTGTCTGTCTATGGGAAGAGGGTTGATGTGTTATTCTAGCCTGTCTGTCTATGGGTAAGAGGGTTGATTGATGTCTGTTATTCTAGCCTGTCTGTCTATGGGTAAGAGGGTTGATGTGTTATTCTAGCCTGTCTGTCTATGGTAAGAGGGTTGATGTGTTATTCTAGCCTGTCTGTCTATGGGTAAGAGGGTTGATGTGTTATTCTAGCCTGTCTGTCTATGGGTAAGAGGGTTGATGTGTTATTCTAGCCTGTCTGTCTATGGGTAAGAGGGTTGATGTGTTATTCTAGCCTGTCTGTCTATGGGTAAGAGGGTTGATGTGTTATTCTAGCCTGTCTGTCTATGGGTAAGAGGGTTGATGTGTTATTCTAGCCTGTCTGTCTATGGGTAAGCCTGTCTGTCTAGGGTTGATGTGTTATTCTAGCCTGTCTGTCTATGGGTAAGAGGGTTGATGTGTTATTCTAGCCTGTCTGTCTATGGGTAAGAGGGTTGATGTGTTATTCTAGCCTGTCTGTCTATGGGTAAGAGGGTTGATGTGTTATTCTAGCCTGTCTGTCTATGGGTAAGAGGGTTGATGTGTTATTCTAGCCTGTCTGTCTATGGGTAAGAGGGTTGATGTGTTATTCTAGCCTGTCTGTCTATGGGTAAGAGGGTTGATGTGTTATTCTAGCCTGTCTGTCTATGGGTAAGAGGGTTGATGTGTTATTCTAGCCTGTCTGTCTATGGGTAAGAGGGTTGATGTGTTATTCTAGCCTGTCTGTCTATGGGTAAGAGGGTTGATGTGTTATTCTAGCCTGTCTGTCTATGGGTAAGAGGGTTGATGTGTTATTCTAGCCTGTCTGTCTATGGGTAAGAGGGTTGATGTGTTATTCTAGCCTGTCTGTCTATGGGTAAGAGGGTTGATGCCTGTCTGTCTATTGATGTAGCCTGTCTGTCTATGGGTAAGAGGGTTGATGTGTTATTCTAGCCTGTCTGTCTATGGGTAAGAGGGTTGATGTGTTATTCTAGCCTGTCTGTCTATGGGTAAGAGGGTTGATGTGTTATTCTAGCCTGTCTGTCTATGGGTAAGAGGGTTGATGTGTTATTCTAGCCTGTCTGTCTATGGGTAAGAGGGTTGATGTGTTATTCTAGCCTGTCTGTCTATGGGTAAGAGGGTTGATGTGTTATTCTAGCCTGTCTGTCTATGGGTAAGAGGGTTGATGTGTTATTCTAGCCTGTCTGTCTATGGGTAAGAGGGTTGATGTGTTATTCTAGCCTGTCTGTCTATGGGTAAGAGGGTTGATGTGTTATTCTAGCCTGTCTGTCTATGGGTAAGAGGGTTGATGTGTTATTCTAGCCTGTCTGTCTATGGGTAAGAGGGTTGATGTGTTATTCTAGCCTGTCTGTCTATGGTAAGAGGGTTGATGTGTTATTCTAGCCTGTCTGTCTATGGGTAAGAGGGTTGATGTGTTATTCTAGCCTGTCTGTCTATGGGTAAGAGGGTTGTGTGTTATTCTAGCCTCTGTCTATGGGTAAGAGGGTTGATGTGTTATTCTAGCCTGTCTGTCTATGGGTAAGAGGGTTGATGTGTTATTCTAGCCTGTCTGTCTATGGGTAAGAGGGTTGATGTGTTATTCTAGCCTGTCTGTCTATGGGTAAGAGGGTTGATGTGTTATTCTAGCCTGTCTGTCTATGGGTAAGAAGGTTGATGTGTTATTCTAGCCTGTCTGTCTATGGGTAAGAAGGTTGATGTGTTATTCTAGCCTGTCTGTCTATGGGTAAGAGGGTTGATGTGTTATTCTAGCCTGTCTGTCTAAAGGTAAGAGGGTCGATGTGTTATTCTAGCCTGTCTGTCTATGGGTAAGAGGGTTGATGTGTTATTCTAGCCTGTCTGTCTATGGGTAAGAGGGTTGACGTGTTATTCTAGCCTGTCTGTCTATGGGTAAGAGGGTTGACGTGTTATTCTAGCCTGTCTGTCTATGGGTAAGAGGGTTGATGTGTTATTCTAGCCTGTCTGTCTATGGGTAAGAGGGTTGATGTGTTATTCTAGCCTGTCTGTCTATGGGTAAGAGGGTTGATGTGTTATTCTAGCCTGTCTGTCTATGGGTAAGAGGGTTGATGTGTTATTCTAGCCTGTCTGTCTATGGGTAAGAGGGTTGATGTGTTATTCTAGCCTGTCTGTCTATGGGTAAGAGGGTTGATGTGTTATTCTAGCCTGTCTGTCTATGGGTAAGAGGGTTGACGTGTTATTCTAGCCTGTCTGTCTATGGGTAAGAGGGTTGACGTGTTATTCTAGCCTGTCTGTCTATGGGTAAGAGGGTCGATGTGTTATTCTAGCCTGTCTGTCTATGGGTAAGAGGGTTGATGTGTTATTCTAGCCTGTCTGTCTATAGGGGTAATTCTAGCCTGTCTGTCTAGGGTAAGAGGGTGATGTGTTATTCTAGCCTGTCTGTCTATGGGTAAGAGGGTTGGTTGATGTGTTATTCTAGCCTGTCTGTCTATGGGTAAGAGGGTTGATGTGTTATTCTAGCCTGTCTGTCTATGGGTAAGAGGGTCGATGTGTTATTCTAGCCTGTCTGTCTATGGGTAAGAGGGTTGATGTGTTATTCTAGCCTGTCTGTCTATGGGTAAGAGGGTTGATGTGTTATTCTAGCCTGTCTGTCTATGATGGTAAGAGGGTTGGTAAGAGGGTTGATGTGTTATTCTAGCCTGTCTGTCTATGGGTAAGAGGGTTGATGTGTTATTCTAGCCTGTCTGTCTATGGGTAAGAGGGTTGATGTGTTATTCTAGCCTGTCTGTCTATGGGTAAGAGGGTTGATGTGTTATTCTAGCCTGTCTGTCTATGGGTAAGAGGGTTGATGTGTTATTCTAGCCTGTCTGTCTATGGGTAAGAGGGTTGATGTGTTATTCTAGCCTGTCTGTCTAGGGTTGGGTCTGTCTAAGAGGGTTGATGTGTTATTCTAGCCTGTCTGTCTATGGGTAAGAGGGTTGATGTGTTATTCTAGCCTGTCTGTCTAAAAGGGGTAAGAGGGTAAGAGGATGTGTTATTCTAGCCTGTCTGTCTATGGGTAAGAGGGTTGATGTGTTATTCTAGCCTGTCTGTCTATGGGTAAGAGGGTTGATTCGTGTTATTCTAGCCTGTCTGTCTATGGGTAAGAGGGTTGATGTGTTATTCTAGCCTGTCTGTCTATGGGTAAGAGGGTTGATGTGTTATTCTAGCCTGTCTGTCTATGGGTAAGAGGGTTGATGTGTTATTCTAGCCTGTCTGTCTATGGGTAAGAGGGTTGATGTGTTATTCTAGCCTGTCTGTCTATGGGTAAGAGGGTTGATGTGTTATTCTAGCCTGTCTGTCTATGGGTAAGAGGGTTGATGTGTTATTCTAGTCTGTCTATGGGTAAGGTAAGAGGGTTGATGTGTTATTCTAGCCTGTCTGTCTATGGGTAAGAGGGTTGATGTGTTATTCTAGCCTGTCTGTCTATGGGTAAAAGGGTTGATGTGTTATTCTAGCCTGTCTGTCTATGGGTAAGAGGGTTGATGTGTTATTCTAGCCTGTCTGTCTATGGGTAAGAGGGTTGATGTGTTATTCTAGCCTGTCTGTCTATGGGTAAGAGGGTTGATGTGTTATTCTAGCCTGTCTGTCTATGGGCAAGAGGGTTGATGTGTTATTCTAGCCTGTCTGTCTATGGGTAAGAGGGTTGATGTGTTATTCTAGCCTGTCTGTCTATGGGTAAGAGGGTTGATGTGTTATTCTAGCCTGTCTGTCTATGGGTAAGAGGGTTGATGTGTTATTCTAGCCTGTCTGTCTAAAGGTAAGAGGGTCGATGTGTTATTCTAGCCTGTCTGTCTATGGGTAAGAGGGTTGATGTGTTATTCTAGCCTGTCTGTCTATGGGTAAGAGGGTTGATGTGTTATTCTAGCCTGTCTGTCTATGGGTAAGAGGGTTGACGTGTTATTCTAGCCTGTCTGTCTATGGGTAAGAGGGTTGACGTGCTTGAAAATGGCCGAAAAGAACCAGCTCACCTGGTTTTACACTATGATTTGACTATTTGATGTTCAATGTTTTTTATTTTTATAAATATTTTAAAAGGAATAGTTTCATCATATTAAAATGAAAATTCAGTTCACGTAACAGGGTTGACCGTAACAGGGTTGACTACAACAGGGTTGACCTTAACAGGGTTGACCGTAACAGGGTTGACCGTAACAGGGTTGACCGTAACAGGGTTGACCGTAACAGAGTTGACCACAACAGGGTTGACCGTAACAGGGTTGACCGTAACAGGGTTGACCGTAACAGGATTGACTACAACAGGGTTGACTACAACAGGGTTGACCGTAACAGGGTTGACCGTAACAGGATTGACTACAACAGGGTTGACTACAACAGGGTTGACCGTAACAGGGTTGACCGTAACAGGGTTGACCGTAACAGGGTTGACCGTAACAGGGTTGACCGTAACAGGCTTGACCGTAACAGAGTTGACCGTAACAGGGTTGACCGTAACAGGGTTGGCCGTAACAGGGTTGACATTAAACATGAGGGACAGACGTGAATGAATAAATAACCATCTGCAGAAATTACTTTGTCAAAACAACAAAATAACCAGGGCTTTACAATGATGGTGAACACGTGGAGAAATGCTGGAGTTAAGTGGTTTAAAATCTTTCTAGAAGTCACCGAGGCTGCATTTTGCCACTTTAGCAAGTCTTTATTCATAATGAAAATCAGATTTATTGACTTCTCCATGTGACCTATATTAAAGGGCACTTCATTTAATATAACAGGCTCTTAAAATTCAATATTGGTGTACAATTTATCCTTAAAATACCAAAGGGAAGCAAAAGCCACTAATTTCGTTGAACGACCCACGCCGGTGGCAATGACATCTCAGACCAATACCCAAGTCTCCACATATGCAGTATTTCACGTTGACCCATATCTGTCTCTGTGCCTCTCTGGACACCTGTCATTATCTGTTTATCACAGCTCATCACGGCTCATTGACTCAGTATTGTGTTAATTGTCCCTCTTGGCCTCCCTTACAGAGTTGAATGAGGCCAGCTATGCAGTCATATTCAATGGATAAGGGACTGTTTGTGTTTGTTTGTGGGGACATCAGTTAGGATCTGATGTATGGCCAACAATGTATGGCGATTAGTGCCAACAATGAGCTCATCAGGTCTCTTGTGCCCTGTCCCTGTGTCTCCTATGGTTCCTGAACCATGTCTGTGTAGGAGGACAGAGAGGGGAATAGAAGAATGTATAGAGAGTGTATAGAGTGTATAGAGAGTGTATAGAAGGGTGTATAGAGAGTATATAGAGAGTGTATAGAAGGGTGTATAGAGTGTATAGAGAGTATAGAGTGTATAGAGAGTATAGAGAGTGTATAGAGTGTATAGAGAGTGTATAGAAGGGTGTATAGAGAGTATAGAGTGTATAGAGAGTGTATAGAAGGGTGTATAGAGAGTATAGAGTGTACAGAGTGTATAGAGTGTATAGAGAGTGTATAGAGAGTGTATAGAATGGTGTATAGAAGGGTGTATAGAGTGTATAGAGTGTATATAAAGTGTATAGAAGGGTGTATAGAGAGTATAGAGTGTATAGAGTGTACAGAGAGTGTATAGAAGGGGGTATAGAGTGTATAGAGAGTATAGAGTGTACAGAGAGTGTATAGAAGGGTGTATAGAGTGCATATAATGGTGTATAGAGTGTATAGAAGGGTGTATAGAGTGTATATAAGGGTGCATAGAGTGTATAGAGAGTGTATAGAAGGGTGTATAGAGAGTATAGAGTGTATAGAGTGCATAGAATGGTGTATATAACGTGTTTAGAGAGTGTATAGAAGGGTGTATAGAGTGTATTGAAGGGTGTGTAGAGTTTATAGAGAGTGTATAAAAGGGTGTATAGAGAGTATAGAGTGCATAGAATGGTGTATATAACATGTTTAGAGAGTGTATAGAGGGTATAGAGAGTATAGAATGGTGTATAGAAGGGTGTATAGTGTGTATATAAAGTGTGTAAAGTGGTGTATAGAGAGTGTATAGAGAGGGTGTATAGAGTGCATATAATGGTGTATAGAGTGTATAGAAGTGTATATGTATATAAGGGTGCATAGAGTGTGTATAGAAGGGTGTATAGAGAGAGTGCATATGGTGTATATAACGTGTTTAGTGTATAAAATGTGTGTTTATAGAATAAAAGTGTTTATAGAGTGCATAGAATGGTGTATATAACATGTTTAGAGAGTGTATAGAGGGTATAGAGAGTATAGAATGGTGTATAGAAAGTGGTTAGAGAGTGTATAGAGAGGGTATAGAGTGTATATGGTGTATAGAGAGTATAGGGTGTATAAAATGGTGTATAGAAAGTGTTTAGAGAGTGTATAGAAGAGTCTATAGAGAGTGTATAGAGTGTATAGAAGGGTGTATAGAGAGTGTATTGAAGGGTGTATAGAGAGTGTATTGAAGGGTGTATAGAAGGGTGTATAGAGAGTGTATTGAAGGGTGAATAGAGAGTGTAGAGAGTGTATAGTGTGATAGAGAGTGTATAGAGAGTGTATAGAAGGGTGTATAGAGAGGGTATAGAGTGTATAGAAGGGTGTATAGAGAGTATAGAGAGTGTATTGAAGGGTATAGACTAGAGGGTGTGTGGACAAAACCACAGCAGTCTCTCATCTAACCACTGTCATAGAGTGACTGGACTCTAGAACCTTTAGAGGTAGTGCTGAGCGATTAACCAAAATTATTTTACTTTTTTTTTTATTAAACAACTAATTGACTGATGTTGGTTCAATTATTTGAGTTCCATTTAGATTTTTTGGTGTGTGAAATCAACTCAAGAACTATGTGGGAGGCTGGACTGAAGGGAGTTTAATCAAATATTCAACCCAGTTATGTGCAGAAACGTGCCTGTTTTTTCTGGCTCGGGCAGAGACGGATGAGAGAGGAAGAGGTGAAGCAAGAGGTATTACTCTCGCCAAAATCTGTACAAATTAAGCCCAATGAGTTTCTATTTTGGACGTAAGCTTGTCGCCTGCCTTCCCGCCTTTGGGAAAATGACTCCCATTGTAAAAGCGGAAGCATCTTGTTATTATATACTGATCTCTGGATGGATACACTTTTACACCTGCTACGTTAGGTTAGATACAAACAGACCGCATAGACCGCAAGAGAGAGGAATGTACAAAACACAATGACGAGAGGGACAGACAGTTTTTGAAAGTATGCCTTATCTACTTTATTTATTTTTATGTAACAGGAAAGCCAGTTAAAACTTCTTCAGGATTGGTGGGTCACCTGCGGGACGGTTGAGCTAACGTAGTCTAATGCGATTAGCATGAGGTTGTAAGTAACAAGAACATTTCCTAGGACATATACATATCTGATATTGTTTGAGAAGTGTGCACAGCTTTGAACATGAACAGTTATTATTAAACAAATTAGGCACATTTGGGTAGTCTTGATACAACATTTTGAACAGAAACGCAATGGTTCATTGGATCAGTCTGAAACTTTCCAGATACACTGCTGCCATCTAGTGGCCAAAATCAAAATTGCACATGGGCTGGAATAATACATTATGGCCTTTCTCTTGCATTTCAAAGATGATAGTACAAAACAAACAAAAAACGGTTGTTTTTTCTTTGTATTATCCTTTACCAGATCTAATGTGTTATATTCTCCTACATTCCTTTCACATTTCCACAAACTTCAAAGTGTTTCCTTTCAATTGGACCAAGAATGTGCATATCCTTGCTTCAGGGCCTGAGCTACAGGGAGTTAGATTTGGGTATGTTATTTTAGGCAAAACATTTTTAAAAAGGGTCCGATCCTTAAGAACAATTTCTTATTTACAATGACGGCCTACCCCAGTCAAATCCTAACCCGGACAAAACACTAGGCCAATTGTGCGCCGCCCTATGGGACTTCCAATCACAGCCAGGTGTGATACAGCCTGGAATCAAACCAGGGTCTGTGGTGACACCTCTAGCATTGAGATGCAGTGCCTTAGACCGCTGCGCCACTTGGGAGCCCTTTGAAGAACTAGTAGAATGATGTTGTTGACAGCTCTGCAGCATACTTAGGCAGGCTAGCTAAAAAGGATGACTAAAGACAGTACAGTATGGGGAGCACATAGATAACATTAGATGGTCTGGCTGGCTGACTGCTTCTACCTGAGCAGAGATGAGATGATGACTTTAAGGAATTAAAAAGAATAAAGTCATCAAATAAAACAAAGTAATATACACAACTTAAATATTTTATTATTTCATAGTCATTTCCTATTTTTCAATTGATGTCTACCCAATGTGGACCTGACGGAGACAATGGAATATTTTCAATGTTTTGGCAATTGAATGTTCACAATTTTCAGTTTTGAAATGTCCATTAAAAAGCTCTAAAATCCTTGTAGTGTCATTAATTCATGGCGCATTTAACGTAAAAAAAGATCAAAACCGAAATCGAAAAAACTTTATTATTTTGTAATAATCTAACTGAAACCGAACCAACCTAAAAAAAAACACTAATAGCTCAGCACTATCAAGCAGAGACAGGTTTGAGCATAATTCTCTCTCTCTCTGTTTTTCTCTCTCTCTCTTTCCCTCTCTCCGTTTCTCTCTCTTTTCATGTAGTGCCATTTATTCTGGCCTATATGCGTCCACAGTGCTGTGTGTGTGTTGTAGCGCTGGCCCAGATACAAAACAAAACACTATGGTTCCCTGAAGCTCTCAGATACATTAGGACTCTCACACACACACAAAACAGATGCATCCTCTCCACTCTAAAATCTCTTCTAGCCTTTCATCAGAGCACCTGGTAGCTGACACCTGCCTGCCTGCCTCCCTGCCTGCCTGCCTCCCTGCCTGCCTCCCTGCCTGCCTCCCTGCCTCCCTGTCTGTCTGTCTGTCTGTCCGTCCGTCCGTCCTGAATATAGAACAGGCTGTGTTATACTGTAACAGAGAACACAGAGCACCATCTACCTGTGTGTGTGTGTGTGTGTGTGTGTGTGTGTGTGTGTGTGTTCATGACAGGAAATATGAAGCCATAAGCACCCATCAAGGTCACATTACTGCATCATAACGACAGGTACACATCTCCCACTGCATTCACAATAACATTCACTTACAGTTTTTTAAAGGCAGGGGTCAAAATGATTGACACAACTAAAGAGTCTAATAAAAAAAGTCCCCAAAGGTTTAGTTTTTGGTCCCATATTCCTATCACACAATGACTACATCAAGCTTGTGACTACAAACTTGTTGGATGCATTTGCTGTTTGTTTTGGTGTGTTTCAAATCATTTTGGGCCCAATAGAAATGAATGGGAAAAAATGTATTATGTCATTTTTGAGTCCCTTTTATTGTAAATAAGAATATAATATGTTTCTAAACACTTCTACATTAATGTGGATTCTACCATGATTACGGATCATCCTGAATGATTTGTGAATAATAATGAGTGACAAAGCTACAGGTCAAATAATCCCAAGACATGCTAACCTCTCACCATTACCAATAACAGGGGAGGTATGATCTTTGACCCTCTGTAACTTTCTCACTCATCATTATTCCTGATTAATTCAGGATTATCCGTAGTCATGGTATTTTAATTATACAATGTCTTCTTACCATGCAGTGTGATCTAACATGGTGAAGTTATAGATAAGATTCTACATGGTCTGCATGACACAACACACTCATCAACAGTGTTGGGGAACATTACGCTTAAAGGTAACTCTTAATGTTACATTGTTACTCGCATTAAAAGTAACTCTCAGGAGATACCTTGGGTGTGTCGGGCATTCATTCTTATGCCCTATAGAGGGACGAACACTACCTTTGAATGGCTTGCATAGCCTACCGTCTGTAGCCTAATGTATAATTCTAGGCTATACCAACTCAAGTAATAATGACAGGCGCAATGTCTCCTTTACAATACTTAAAATGATTGATTTTGTTTAATTATGTACACAGAAGTATAAACATATTGAAGTATAAACACATGTTACGCAAAGTAGAAAATGCTCATCCAGAGGCCGGGGACTTTAATGCAGGGAAACTTAAATCTCTTTTACCTCATTTCTACTAGCATGTTAAATGGGCAACCAGAGGGGAAAAAACTCTGGACCACCTTTACTCCACACACAGAGACACGTACAAAGCTCTCCCTCGCCCTCCATTTGGCAAATCTGACTCTATCCTCCTGATTCCTGCTTACGAGCAAAAACTAAAGCAGGAAGTACTAGTTACTCGCTCAATAAGGAAGTGGTCAGATGATGCAGATGCTAAGCTACAGGACTGTTTTTCTAGCACAGACTGGAATATGTTCCAGGATTCTTTCGATGGCATTGAGGAGTACACCACATCATTCACTGGCTTCATCAAGAAGTGCATCGATGGTGTCGTACCCACAGTGACCGTACGTACATAGCCCAACCAGAAGCTTTAAAATCTTGCACAAAATGTACCCTTGCAATAACTTGTTGTCAAAATTCATGGATTTCGAGGACATATGCATTTTCTGTGATAAAAAAGGAGAAACTATTATACACATTTTTTACGAGTGTGACTCTGTGAAGTTATTTTGGAGTGAGTTAAGTATTTACAGTTTTTATTTCATCAATAAGACCCATATATTTAACCCCTGGCTTTTTATCTGTTTTTATTTATTTTCTTTTATGAAAATGTACTTTTGAAAGTCAATCCTTGTGACTTTTAATGCTATTTTATGTTTATTCAGAAAAAAATATAAATGTAGTGATGTCTTCAAACCATCAAACAGGCAAAGCATCAACACAGGACTAAGATTGAATCGTACTCCACCGGCTCCGACGCTCATCAGATGTGGCAGGGCTTGCAAACTATTACAGACTACAACGGGGAGCACAGCCACGAGCTGCCCAGTGACAGGAGCCTACCAGACGAGCAGACGACTGTGTGATTACGCTCTCCGTAGCCAATGTGAGTAAGATCCTTAAACAGGTCAACATTCACAACATACAGCGCACGTACTCTGAGCATGCGCTGACCAAAGTAAGTACCCACTGACCAAAGTAAATCCCACTAATTGAAATATCACTGGTTCGAATCCCGAGCCGTCTAGGAGGAACAAAAAATATGACGATGTGCCCTTGAGCAAGGCACTTAACCCCAAGCTCTGGATAAGAGTGTCTGATAAAACGACTCAAATGTAAGAATTGTCAGGCAACGATTGCAGAGCCTCCTGAAGTAATAATAAATAATAATTTATTCAACTTTAATCGTGCTATTCATTACATCAATAATCTCAGTGTTTTAAAGCAACAAAAAAAAAGACAAGTAATTTAGAAAAACAACAACAACGACATCATTCATGAGATAGAAAGTCATGAGAGGGCCAGGAAAGGGATGGGCAGCTAGCTGACTTGTATGGAGGGTTTGTGTGAGAGATGAGTTGTGGGCTTGTGACAGAGGTTACATATGAGGTAGAAATTAAGTCAACACTCCTGAAGACCATGGACCTGCAAGACCCATTACTTACACAGATATTAAGAAAACAAAACTAAAATGTGTTACACAAAGTGCACACCATGCGGGGTCGGAAACAACCGGATGCATCCGGATTTCAGGGGAAATGGAAAGAGAGTCTATGATGCGACTTCAGATTTTCTTAGGGATAAGAGTCCCGCTAGCGGGACAACTTCCGGTGTAGCTGGAGGGCCCGCAATTCAAATAAATAATCATAAATATTATTGATATTTCTCACGCCCTGACCTTAGTATTCTTTGTTTTCTTTATTGTTTTGGTTAGGTCAGGGTGTGACATGGGTGATGTATGTGTTTTTGTACTGTCTAGGGGTTTTGTAGGTTTATGGGGTGGTTTCCCTGTCTAGGGTTTTTGTATGTTTATGGGGTTGTCTCCAGTCTAGGGGTTTTGTATGTTTATGGGGTTGTCACCAGTCTAGGGGTTTTGTATGTCTATGGTTGCCTAGATTGGTTCTCAATTAGAGGCAGCTGTTTATTGTTGTCTCTGATTGGGAACCATATTTAGGCAGCCATATTCCTTGAGTATTTCATGGGTGATTATCTATGTCTATGTGTTAGTTGCCTGTGTCAGCACTATATTTAGCTTCTTTGTAGTTTGTATAAGTGTTTCTTTGTCATCATTAAAATAAGATGTGTTCATCTCACGCTGCGCTTTGGTCTCCTCCATTCAACGAACGTGACAATATAAAACATTTATGTACATATAAGTGTATTATATCGGCTGAAAGCTTAAATTCTTGTTAATCTAACTGCACTTTCCAATTTACAGTATCTATTACAGTGAAAACATGCCATGCGATTGTTTGATGAAGGCACCCCACATCTAAATATTTTTCCACAGGTTTCATACATTCACAAATAACAATTAAATATTCACTTACTTTTTGAAAATCTTCCTCTGATTTGTAATTTTGGTCGCCTTTCCTTCCAGTTCCCTGCTACCACTGACGGGAACGAACTGCAAAAATCACTGAAGCTGGAGATTCCCATCTCCCTCACTAGCTTTAAGAACCAGCTGTCAGAGCAGCTCACAGAACACTGCACCAGTTCATAGCCCATCTGTATACAGCCCATCTACCTCATCCCCATACTATATTTATTTATTTTGCTCCTTTTGCACCACAGTATCTCTACTTGCACATCCATCTTTTGCACATCTACCATTCCAGTGTTTAATTGCCATATTGTAATTACTTTGCCACCATAGCCTATTTATTGCCTTAACTCCCTTATTTGACCTAATTTGTACTCACTGTATATAGACTTTGTTTTCTTTTTTTCTACTGTATTATTGACTGTATGTTTTGTTCATTCCATGTGTAACTCTGTGTTGTTGTACAGTATGTGTCGAACTGCTATGCTTTATCTTGGCCAGGTCGCAGTTGAAAATGAGAACTCGTTCTCAACTAGCTTACCTGGTTAAATAAAGGTTAAATAAAATGTATTTAGTTATTTATTTTTAATTCAAAAGGTCCCAGCTATAACATGTAGTTTCGTTTTGTTAGATAAAATCCTTCTTTATATCCCAAAAAGTCTGTTTAGTTGGCACTATCGATTTGAGTAATCCACTCATTCAACATGCAGAGAAAGAAATAAAAAAAAATACACCTAAACTTTGTTTCAACAAGTCAAAATATACTCCGCAGAAATACTCCTTAAAATGTAATTAAACTATAATATTTCCTACAGAAAGAAGTATGTTCAATAGGAAACCAATTGTAGCAGGTGCATTGTCTTCATGTCTTGAGCAAACACAAATTTACAAGACTGTCCTGCTATAACTGATATTTCTTATTCGTTTTTTAAGTTGCAAGCCTGAAACCTTGAACATAGACTGCTGACACCCTGTGGAAGCCATAGGAATTGCATCCAGGGAGCTAATTTTCAATATTTTCAATTATTGTGTTTTATATTCTACATTATATATATATTTTAAATATATTTTAACATTTTACCCCCTTTTCTCCCCAATTTCGTGGTATCCAATTGTTAGTAGTTACTTGTCTTTTCGCTACAACTCCCGTACAGGCTCGGGAGAGACGAAGGTCGAAAGCCATGCGTCCTCCGAAACACAACCCAACCGAGCTGCACTGCTTCTTAACACAGCGCGCATCCAACCCGGAAGCCAGCCGCACCAATGTGTCGGAGGAAACACAGTGCACCTGGCGACCTGGTTAGCGTGCACTGTGCCCGGCCCGCCACAGGAGTCGCTAGTGCGTGATGAGACAAGGATATCCCTACCGGCTAAACCCTCCCTAACCCGGACGACGCTAGGCCAATTGTGCGTCTCCCCACGGACCTCCCGGTCGCGGCCGGCTGCAACAGAGCCTGGGCGCGAATCCAGAGTCTCTGGTGGCACAGCTAGCACTGCGATGCAGTGCCCTAGACCACTGCGCCACCCGGGAGGCCTCTCCTACATTATTTTAACATTTCTACAAACTTCAAAGTGTTTTCGGGGCCTGAGCTACAGGCAGTTTACTTTGGGCACAGTTTACTTTGGGGCCTAGCCCTAAGAAGTTTTAACAAAGCAACACTTCAGTTTAACTCCTCCTCCACATTTACTTGATTGGTTCAACAGTGCAGAAGAGGGCTTCTGGTGTGGAGCAGAACTGATCAGTCACATCTATTTTTGAGTTCCGCTACAAATTTGAAAGAAATCCTGAAATAAGTTCACCCTTAAGTTTAATGTGCCAGGAAAGGCAGTAATAGTTTATTAGCTTCCGAAACCCACAATGCCGACAAAGAAAAGTCACACCAAAAAGCCAGACTTAACGAGTGAAAGTTTTGATTCTGAGGACAAAGGCGCCGTGCTAGCTTCATGTGCTAGTGGTGGAAGCAGGACTGAGGTGATAAACAAGTGCAGTGCCATTAGCTCCAAAGATATCCTCAAGGCCATCAAAGATATGAATACAGAATTCTCTACAAATTTGAAAATGTACTGTCTGCAGTGGACAACATTAAAAAGGCAGTCAAAGAATGTGCTGGGCAAATCTCTCAGGCTGAGGTACGCATCTCTGGAGCCGAAGACAACGTTAACGGCAGTCAAATAATGTGCTGGGCAAACCGCTCATGCTGAGGTACGCATCTCTGGAACCGAAGACAACATTATACCCCTGCAGGCAACGATCACCGCTCTTGAGGAAAAGGTTGAATCGCTTACCTCTAAACTAGTTGATTTGGAGGGCCCCCGAAGGCGCTGAGGGGAGCGATGCTTGCTCATTCCTAGAGCGGTGGCTTCCCGAGGCTTTGGAGATGGAGACAGAATTGATCCTTTATGAAGGATTTAAACTTAATAGAGATTTGGAGAGAAATGAAACCAGAGATGTGGAATACTCCTGTTACTCTAGCACTCACCAGACCTATTCCCAAATCGACTATTTAAAAAAAATCTCTGCAGCATTACGCTCTAAAATTGAAGATTGCTTCTATGATAGCATTGTCATCTCTAACCACTCTCCAGCATCTCTTATATATTCAGATTCTAATTTAGTTGGTGTTCTACCTAAATGGCACTTCCAACCTAAATGGCTGCAAGATACAAGTTTTACAGAATACATTGGACAGCAAATTGACCTATACTTTTCAATTAATACAACACAGACTTCAGCTTGTACTAGATGGGAAGCCAGTAAAGCTTTCATAAGGGGTCAAATTATAAATTTCATCAGCTCCAAGTCAACAAATACTCAACAAAAAATGAAATTACTCTAAACCAAAATTAAAACTCTGGAGAGAGAAATTTTCCTCACTAATTCCACAAGGAGTTGCTCTTCCTCAGGGCTTGATATAACAGAATTCCTGCGGGTAGAGCTGCAGCAAGCTTATTGAGACTAAACCAATCATATTATGACAAGGGAGAAAAAGCTGGGAAGCTGTTGCCCTGGCGAATCAAACAGCAGCAAGCAGAGAGAGCAATCAATTCAGGATGCAGGGGGAGCTGTGATGGTAGACCCTCGGGAGATGAACAATACCTTGAAATCGTTTTATGAAAAATGATATGCATCAGAATATCCTCCTGAAACTGATACCCAGGCTAGTTTTTTTTAGACAGATTGGAGTTTCCCAATGTTTCAGATGAATCTCAGGACATTCTTAATGCTGAGCTGACTGTGTAGGACATTTCCAATGCAATTGACAGTATGAAGGCGGGGAGAGCATCTGGCCCAGGTGGGCTGCCCATTGACATCTACAAGAGATGTAATAACAAACTGCACTCCCCTCCTGGAGATGTTTTTTGGAATCTTACAAAAATGGTCTCCTGCCCCTTTCTTTAAGAAAAGCTCTGATCACTCTGCTCCTAAAACCCGGGAACGCTGCATACCAAATGTGATTCCTATCGTGCTATTTCACTTTTGAATTCTGACACTAAGGTTCTTTGTAAAGCACTCGTGAGGAGGTTGGAGGGTTTTCTCCCGGATGGGTAGAGACCAAAATGGCTTTATTCAAGGTCGTGAAGGATTTCATAATGTTAGGAGAGTGATAAATGTTCTACATACTAGATTTGGCTCGTCAGACACTGCAATCCTGTCGCTGGACCAGAGAAAGCCTTCGACAGGGTTGAGTGGCCCTACCTTTTTGAAGTGATAAATGTTCTACATACTAGATTTGGCTCGTCAGACAGAGAAAGCCTTCGACAGGGTTGAGTGGCCCTACCTTTTTGAAGTGATAAATGTTCTACATACTAGATTTGGCTCGTCAGACAGAGAAAGCCTTCGACAGGGTTGAGTGGCCCTACCTTTTTGAAGTGTTTTGTGGTGGTTGTGGTGAGAGCTTTTGTAAATAGATGAAGATACTATATACAAATCCCACTGCAGCGATCCTTACTACTAATTCAGAAATCTAAACCTTTTGACATCTGCAGGGGTTCTAGGCAGGGCTACCCTCATTCTCCTCTCCTGTTTATCCTAGCCATTGAGCCTCTAGCCATAGCTGTTAGGTCCCACCCCAATAGTTCAGGTATCAGAATAGATCAGCTGGAACATCGAATTGCTCTTTATGCAGACAATGTACATTTGTTTCTTACAGACTTGTGCAATTCCATACCCGAACTTCTGGACCTAATCAAAGAGTTTGTGGCGTTCTCAGGATACAACATAAATAACGCAAAATCCTCAATTATGATGCTAAAGGAGGAGGAGTTCGCTTGTCCTTATTGTACCTAACGTATGACAGAAGGGGGGGGGCTCCATTTGCCTAATATCCAGTGGTACGACTGGGCAGCTCAGCTTCGCACTGCTATGTACTATTTTACCTCCAAGTCTCTCCCTTCGTGGATGGAGATTGAGATGTCTTCAGTTGTACCCAAATCACCCCTTAACCTCTACATTTACTCAGCTGATATCAAGACAAACACAGCAAATCATCCCTTTGTATTTAATACGATCGACGTTTGGTATGAGATGTAGAATTTCCTTGGTGAAACGCATTCTTTTTCATGTTTTAGTTCTATCTGTGGAAACCACAGTTTCACTCCTGGGAGAGCTGATCCGGGTTTCCAACTATGGGCCAGCAAGTGTTCAAGGAAAGTTTGAGATCTGTATAAAGAAGGTATTTTTATGTCGTTTGAAGAACTCATAGCAAAATATGACATTCCTAGAAAACATTTTTTTTTAATTTACAGCTAAGGAGCTTCCTCACGGCTGCCGAAACCAAAATCTAACAGAACCCCTTCCGTCCACTATAGAAAATACGATCTCAACCCATTGTAATGGTAGGGGTAGAATTTCAGCTCTATACAATATGAGTCTGGCTCAACCGATTCCTCTGCGCACAAACTGAACTCTTGGAAGGAAGATATTTGGGAGGACATAGTCTTGGACGAATGTGAGTAGTATATGTATTAAGGCTCAGACACAGACTGAATACTCGGCTAAAACTATTGCAAATCAACTGGTTGATACGAACATATGTAACCCGTGCTAAGTTAAATACGTTAAATAGTACAATTCCACATATATGCTACAAGTGCAATCACTCTAAAGGAACTCTGGTTCATTGTCTGTGGGACTGTGAGAAAATTCAAGATTTTTGGAAGGTGGTATCACATATGACATCCCAAATAGTATCAGTAAAATTGCCTCGCCATCCCAAAGTGTTTATCCTGGGGTTCTACCCAATCAATCCTCATCTAAAGAACCAAGTACAAACACTTGTGCTTGTTGCAAGCCAAACGCTTGATAGATCTTGCCTGGAAAAGTGTGAACAGGCCTGGTATTGCCCAATGGCTTAGGGGAATGTCGTCTTGCCTAAGAATGGAAAATGTAACATTAAGTGTAAACAAGACACATTTGAAAATGTTTGGAGACCAGCAGAGTGATGTGGGTGAAATATTGGCTAACGAAGGGAACTCTGGGTAGTGTACTATGCTTTGTGTGCATGCAGGGTGGTGGTGGTGAGACATATCCAGTTGGCTTGTGGCGCTGTGTTTCATCTGAAATTTGTCCCAAATATGTTCTATCCTATTGAATCAGACCACTATAAAATGTCCTTTTGGTGGTTTTATGCTTCTGTAACACTTTTGTTCTGTCTTAGATTTTTATTTCTTTATTTGTTATTTTTATTTTTTTAAACAGTACAGAAGAGAACCTCCCTCAACAGTTTTTTTTTCCTACTCAGGACCAGAAATAGATATATTTATTTGACACCTGCTACGTTAGGTTACACACAGTTTACTCAAGGAGCTACAGCACTATATCACACCTGTTATTTAAAAAAAAATAGACTACTCTTCCATTGATTATTTCAATCAAGTTAGTGTTGGGCTGTAACAAAACCCTGCATCCACAGAGTGGAGGTTCCCTACTGGACAGGCTGTGTGAGAAGCCCTGGAGTGTACAGAGTAAAGGCCAACATCATCAGCCCTCTCACATGTGACTAATCACTTCACAACACTGCACTGTTGCTCTGTCCACAGGGGTAAACAACAACTGTTCTTACACAGACACACACGCATGCACACACAAATGCGCGCACACACGTACACACACCAGTGTTTGGGTGGCTTTATCAACAACATGACTGACCTCATTAGAAGTGGTGAAAGGAGTTCGATAACGTGAGGACGTTGCGTCGGTCCGCCCTCATGCTTTACTCACAAACACACACAGACACACAGCGTGTGTTGACATGCTCCTCATGTTCACAACCCGTTTCTCAGATGTCCACATGTCATCCAGCACTGTCACGTCACATGTTACTTTGTCACTAGACTCTTGGTGACACCCGTTGCGAAGTCCGTTACCCCTCTGTTATACGACCCACATGACACTGTGTCTTACGGATGACATTACAGATGAGAGATGTCAGTCAGTCGGTCAGTTAATTAATCCGTCAGTGTGTCTATCAATCAATTAGTCAATAATGTTTTATTGGTATAACGCTGTTTGTACCCTGATACATTTGTCACATAATCCATAACAGCAACCCAGGCCTATGCCCTCAGAGAGCAGAAAGTACACCTACCAAACAGTGTCAAACCTATGCTTGCTTTATTACGCATGATTGAGCCTCAGAGGATTCAAAGTGTCACTGAACAGTTTTGAGCAATGAGTTCATAGAGCGGTCGTTTGATGAAATTAGTCCTTTTTTTTGTCATCCTTCGGGTATTTTAAGTAGAAGTTGCACACCAATATTGTTTTTTAAAAGCCTGTAATATGAAACAAAGTGCCTTTTAATATAGACCACATGGAGAATTCAATAAATCCGTTTATTTTTTATTTTTTAATAAAGACTTGCTATAGTGCCAAAATTCTGCATTTTGGTATGTCTCTCTGTGCAACCTCTATGTGACTTCTCGGGAGGTTTAAACCTACTTAACCCCAACGTTTCTACAAGTGTTCACCTTCATTATAACGCCCCTAGTTATTTTGTTGCTTTGACTAAGTTATTTCAGAAGATGATTATTTAATGTGATTAGTGATTCATGTTAAAGCTGGGATCCTTAAAGAGATCATTCCGGGATTTTGGCAATGGGGCCCTTTATCTACGTCCACAGAGTCAGGTGAACTCGTGGAGACCATTTTCGGCTCTGCATGCAGTTTGAAGGAAGTTGCTATCTAACGTTTGCACAATTGCCGACTAGCGTTAGCGCAATCACTGGAGGACATTGCACTAACGTTAGTTAGCATTGGCTTGCGACACTACCTCTACATCTGTCATACTGGACGCAGATACATTAAAATGGTATCCATGAGTTCATCTGACTCTGGGGAAGTAGATAAAGGTCGCTAGGTGTACAGTGTTTCCTACGACACATTGGTGCGGCTGGCTTCCGGGTTGGATGCGCGCTGTGTTAAGAAGCAGTGCGGCTTGGTTGGGTTGTGTTTCGGAGGACGCATGGCTCTCGACCTTCGTCTCTCTCTCTCTCTCTCTCTCTCTCTCTCTCTCTCTCTCTCTCTCTCTCTCTCGAGCCCTTACGGGAGTTGTAGCGATGAGGCAAGACAGTATCTACTAACAATTGGATACCACGAAATCTGGGAGGAAAAGGGGGTAAAAAAAACGTTTTACCCTCATTTTTATATATTTTAATTCTCATTTTTATATTGTGAATCCTTTTAAAATATTTTTTCAAAGGAAACATTACAAACATCTAATTGTCAAATTATAGTGAAAAAGCGGGTGAGCTGGTTCTACTCTTTTTTTTGAGGAATTTTCTGGTGTTTTGTGGTAAAAAACCCTGTTACCCATAACAATTACATGTCTTTTTGAGTGAAGCTAGCAGTAGCCCTTTCCTGCAGTCAAATGACTAGTGGCCTCAAATGTGGATTGTTATTGATATATATTATTTCTTCTTCTTCGTTTCTTTTTTTCTTTTACAGCCAAAAATCGAGTGTTTATATGTCCATTTAAATATATATATATATATATTTATGTATTCTGTGATGTATATAAAGTGTAATATTGGGATGCAAACTCAAAATGTAATACATTTCAACTCTATATCTGACATGGTACTGACAAGGTGTCTTCTTTTTTAAGCCCATAATCATGTGTGTGAGGTGTATATTTTGGTTTGAAAGTAGATTTGTATAAGACTACCAAGAAACACTGTGTGACCCTGATTTAGCCCACTGCAGGAAAAGGTTCAATTGCCCCTCTGTTGCATACAGCTACACACCCTGTCATAAGAGGATTTATGACTGATTTAGGATGAAATCATCAACCCTGTTACTTGAATTGGCAGTTAATAGGCACTTACCATAGTCATTTTTCTTATTTAACTTCTTGAGATTGAAAACATGTTTTTTATTAAGTTGAACATTTGCTCATCATGACATAATGCTAAAATGATGTTGTGTTTTAAAAAAACGTACACTACCCAAAAGGGTTTAGGGTTCATTATAATGTTCGTTATCATGCATCGTACTTTCACCATGGTGTCACTCACTCACTCAATCACTCTCTCACTCACCCTAACCTTTCAGAAATGAAAAGTTGTTGTCGTGATGACACCAGCTGACAAATCTTACCAGACTACAACTTCCATCTCTGTGTTTTATGGAATGCCCGGGCTACCTATAGGGTATGCCACCAAAACAAAACCCGTTTGCTAATTCTACCACACCACACTGCACATAGATAGATAACAAACAGTAATAAGACATTCCATGAACACAAAACGTTATTCATGAATGATATCAGTCTAGCTATACCCCCACGCAAGACGGAATAAGCTTCATGGATAATTGGTTTTAATTAGGAGCAGCTAATTGATACGATACTACAATGTTTGGCCTTCTGAATAGGTCGGGAGTTCGGCTGAACAGAATACAGGCCTACGTGAACTGATTGATTCATTCCCTGTGATTGTGAAAGAGCGAATCTATCTACCTTGACACTGGTGTGACTGGTCTGGGTCTCAGCCTCGATGCAGATGTGTCCCCCGCGGTTCTCTCTTCTCTCTCGTTGAGAGTTGGTTCCGGAGTGCCTGCTCTGGTAGGTGATGACGGATGAGATGGTATCGGCCGCGTCCGTCTTGATAAACAGCCCATGTAGGGTGGCCGCGGTGCCCTGCGAGATAGTGGTGGTTTGGTGCGGAGAGTTGGACTCGTCCGAGTCTCGGCAGTAGATCACACCGCTCTGGGAGACGTGGATGCTGGGAGCGCAGCCCATGCCTCACCGCGGGTCCGGTGCCAGCTCTCAAATGACAGTAAACAGCGCTGAGTTATCACTCTCGCCGATGTCTGGCGCTGCGGCCGCTGTTCTCTCCGAGCATTGGCTGCTCCTGGTTGTCTCTCCCCAGTGGCCGGTTGAACACATCAAGGGGAGAACGAAAGGTCCTTCATCTCTCTAGTATCGACGCTGAGCCCTCTGCTCTGTTAATTCATGCAATGCGCTCGGCTCCTCGATTCGTTATGTGGAGCTCAATGTGATTTCCTCTGTGATCTGTCCAGCTGCCGCTGCGTTTTACATTCAGTCGTTCAGTGAGAAAAGAGCATAATGTACGTTATTATAGACTGCAGCATATAGGCGTTATGTAATTCCATCATGGCTCGCAATAATGTCGATTGATGAAATGATTTTCTCTAGCCTATAGGCTATAGCCCAGCCTGCGAACGTAACCATCTGTAACCACCAGGCTGTCCTTAAATTATGTCAACAAAGACGCTACTCTTCTCATCCTATCCAAATCATATTTGATTGGAAGAAGACAAACGCGCATGAAATCGCTGGAACACACTCGCTCATGTCTTCACTATCTGGCCATCGCATTTCGTTGGCTGAGGTCTCGCTCTGTCTTCTCTTTCTCTTCTCTCTCTCTCTGTTCTCTCTCTCTCACTCTTCAATTCAATTCATTTTAAACGGCTTTATTGGCATGGCAAACACATGTTTACATTGGTAAAAGCAAGTGAAATAGGTAATAAACAAAAGTGAAACAAACAAAAAAATTGTAAAGTAAATATTACACTCGCAAAAGCCCAAAAGGAATAGGAGACACTTCAAATGTCACATTCGGGCTAGATACAGTGTTGTAACGATGTGCAAATAGTCAAGGCACGAAAAGGAAAGGCACGAAAGGGAAAATAATAATTGTATAGGCTGCTGCGCTGTCATCCCCTCCAGTGCGCACCATCACAGCCGGTCAGCACTGGTCAGCAATTGGAAGACTGGAACAATATCCATAGGTGTCAAGTAGACGTCCGACAAAACGTAGTGAGTAACACATGCACTTCTGATCTGTAAATGTGTCTCTAGGCTATCAATTATTGTCTCATTTCACCTGCCACTGTAATCATACACATACACAGAAAATAACAAGAGACAAATCATTTGAATAAAACAAAATGTGGGTGAGAGAGAGAGAGAGAGAGAGACACAGAGAGAGAGAGAGAGAGTGCATGTGAGAGAGATTGTGTGTGTGTGTGTGTTTCTTTCATATGATAAATCCACAATAACTTCTCCAGGCAGCAGCTGACCTTTTACACAGATATTGGACCAGCTTACCTAAGTATCCTACCCTGAACCATTTACAGGACAAATGAAATAAAAAATAACTTTAGATTAGTGTCTAGGTAGGGCTTAGGGCTAATACTTATGCAAATGACAAAAAAAAGCAATAAAACTGTCCTGCAATAAAACTGTCCCAACCCATAAAAATCTGTGAAATGTTCTTGACGGACACAGAACATGTATTCAACATCAAATGAATAACATGAAAAAAAGTACTACTTAAGAGTGTATATAGCACGCAAACATCCATGCGCAAAGTGGTGGAAAAAGTACCCAACTGTCATTATTGAGTAAAAGTACAAATATCTTAACAGAAAATGACTCGAGTAAAAGTGAAAGTCACCCAGTAAATGACATACATGAGTAAAAGTTGAAAAGTATTTGGTTTTAAATGTACTTAAGTATCAAAAGTAAATGTAATTGCTAAAATATACTTAAGTATAAAAAGTACAAGTATAAATCATTTTACATTCCATATATTTAGCAAACCAGACGGCACAATTTTCTTGTTTTTAAAATGTATGGAGAGCCAGGGGCGCACTCCAACACTCAGACATCATTTACAAACAAAGCTTTTGTGTTTAATGAGTCTACCAGATCAGAGGCAGTAGGAATGACCAGGGATGTTCTCTTGATAAGTGCGTGATTTGTATAAAAAATAAATAAAAATCTGTCCTACTAAGCATTCAAATTGATACCCCCAAAACAACTTAAGTAGTAATTTAAAGTATTTTTACACCACTGCACGCACGCATGCACACAAACACGTGTCACACGTCGCGTCGCACACATCTCACATGTAGGTGGATTACAGGAGCAAAAGAGAAATGATGATGTGATATGTAAATCAAGGTCCATATCTTGATTCTATTGGTGCAAACCAAGAAAATAAACTGTTTTTCCATAACAACAAATAGACATCTAGTATGATTGACATTCTGTCTGTTCTATAGGTTGTGGCTTCCCTCAGTGTGCCCACCACAAACCATCATGCAGAGTAGACACTCTCTCACCATGGCAACAGGTGTTTACATTACATCTCCCATATAGTATCCGCATCAGTGACATGCAAGATGAAAGTATGATGGCCTAGTCAAATGAAGTCAAATGGTATTGGTCACATATGCTGAATACAACAGACATTACCATGAAATACTTACTTACAAGCCCATTACAAATAATGCAGAGTTAAAAATACAAATATTTGCTAAATACAAAAGGAAAAATAGTAACACAATAAAATAACAATAACTAGACTATATACACTATAAATACAAAAGTATGTGGACACCCCTTCAAATGAACAGATTCAGCTATTTCAGCCACACCCATTGCTGACAGGTGAATAAAATTGAGCACACAGCCATGCAATCTCCATAGACAAACATTGGCAGTAGAACGGCGTACAAGTGCCTAGTCAATGTGCAGGGGTACAAGATAGTTTGAGGTAATTCAGGTAATACAGCGTCTCAAGTAGGTCGGGGGTAAAAGTGACTAGGCAATCAGGATAGATAAGAGTAGCAGCAGCGCATGTGAAGAGTGTGAAACTGTTGTCTGTGTGCGAGTGTATGTGGCGTTAATATGCATGTGTGTATGAGCGTATGTAGTGTGTGTATCTGTGTGTTGGAGTGTCAGTGTAGGATGTGTGAGTGTGTGTAGAGCCAGTGCAAGAGAGTCAGTGCAAAAAAATAAAGATACAAAAAAAATGAAGAATTAAAGGGGATCAATGTAAATGGTTTGGGTGGCCATTTTATGAACTGTTCAGCAGTCTTATAACTTGTGGGTAGATGTTCAGGAGCCTTTTTGTCACAGACTTGGCGCTCCAGTATCGCTTGCGGTGCGGTAGCAGAGAGAACAGTCTATGACCTGGGTGGCTGGAGTCTTTGACACCGCCTGGTATAGAGGTCCTGGATGGCTGGGAATTCGAGCCCAGTACATGTACTGGGCTGTACACACTACTGTCTGCAGCGCCTTGTGGTCGGATGGTGAGCAGTTGCCGTACCAGGCGGTGACGCAGCCCGTCAAGATGTTCTCAATGGTGCAGCTGTAGAACTTTTTGAGGATCTGAGGGACCCATGCCAAATCTTTACAGCCTCCTGAGGGGGAAGAGGCGTCGTCGTGCCCTCTTCACGACTGTGCTTTCGTGTTTGGACCATGATAGGTCCTTAGTGATGCGGACACGGAGGAACTTAAAGCTCTCGTCCTGCTCCTCTACAGCCCCGCCGATGTAAATGAGAGCATGAACAGCAGTGGTACAGTTATACTTCCTACTGTACTGAAACTGTCACCGTACTGATATACGCAACAACTTGCGACTCTCGTCAGTGTGTACTAAGCCGAATGCAATGGAATTCACTTCATATGTATACACTGTATTCTAGTCAAGTCTTACCCTATGTAATTACTACTGTACACACATGTTCTATTCATATACTGCCCATAATGTCTATACACACCATCATATACATTCATATTCCGGACTCTGACCTTGCACATTTCGCTACACCCGCAATAACATTGCAAAATATGTGTACGTGACCAATAAAATTTGATTCGAATTAGGACTGCTGGAAAGCTGTTGGCCACCTAAACAGAGTTTCCACTGTGGGCTCCTGGAAACACACTCCATAAATCCAATCATTAATTGATTGATGAGGAAGTGTTGGGTAATCTAAGCTATCTATATGTGTGTAGGTGATACAGTATATCCTGCACCTTTAAAGTCCAAAGGTCACATTTGATATTAATTACTGACTTGACTTGTTTGGTTTTGTACACATGGTTAGTGTTCAGGGACTTGAAAGTCGTTGAAAGAGAGGAAGAGAGGGGGGGAAGAAAAACTGTGGATGTTTTTGAGGCATGAAGTGCCTATTGCCTGGCAACTAGCTTAGACATAGTGTAAATCAAACAGTACGAAGGACAAAACAATCAAATTCTTGGCACAGTGGGGGAAACGCTGTACACTGCATGATTCCCTTAATCTGATTTGAACCAAATTGTCTTATGATCTGATTATAACCAGGTTATAAAGTAACAGTGGGGTTACATCCACACATTAACACCTTCAAATGTGTCCTTAAATTATAATACAACCATGTATCCTGAGTGCATATGCACAAAACGGGAAGAAACATACAGTATGTATTGCTATACTAATTCACATTTCAGTAGGCTCACCTTACTTACTCCGAAGGCTGCCCCCTGCCGGCAAGGTCGCCTCTCTGCACCAATGATTACAGTCTGTTATAAAATACAGCTCTCTCGATTGAGTGAGTAGGCCAAAATGTCTGTCACCAAACTCAGTTCAAGGGGAACATTTCTTTCCATTATAAAATATTAAATCTATATGGAGCTTCCAGTAGCCTATGTAAATTATGCATATAGTGGCAGTTTACAGTTGAGTCATTTAGCAGACGCTTTTATTCAGAACAACTAACCGGAGCGATCATGTCGAAGTGCCTTGCTCATGGACACCAACAGATTGTTCACCTATTCGGCTCGGGGATTGGAACCAGCGCCCATACGGTTACTGGCCCAACGCTCTAGGCTACCTATAGTAAAACAAATTACCTTACATAATAAAAACAGTACACATTGAAATTCACCAAACGTATTTATAGGTCAATTCCGCAACGTTTCTTATCAAGAGCCATTCGTGGTAAACCTGTATAAAGATTCCACAGCATACCTGATGGGTTGAATAAAAATAACAATCAAGTTGGCCTGCACCTCTATCCATACACGTACTTTCCCTGTACGTTTTCTGGATTACTACTCAAGCGCGAGAGAGACCTTGTTTCCTCTTCATCAGTATTAACGGTTTACAGTTGCCTTACCTTTTGAGGTCCATTGAACAATTCACTTTCTTCTGTCGAAGTCCGACTCATGTCTTGAACCAGGGTTAGGTCCTTTACGAGTAGTAAAACGTTGGGATGAATAATTCCTGTCTAGAAACGCGCGAAACTGCATCCGCGGTTCTCGGTCGTGCTGCCCATCGAGTTAACGGATGGATGGCGGAGGACCCGTGATATTGGCGATCTTTAAAGACGGTTGGTTATAACTTCTGATAAACTTTTTCGGCTCCGCTTCAGGCGGGCAACAGGAGTCCATCCGTGCAGTCCTAATGCCAGCGGGTTTTTACGTGGGTGCTTGTTATGGCCATGGAAAAGTGCATGTACATGTAACTAACCTATTCAAGTAAAATACAGGCCTACAACAATGACATCTCTTGTACTGCAGACAAAATCAAAGCAACATTTATTAGGCATGATTGTACAGTTGATAGATTCCGCAGGCAGCCCACAAACAGTTGCTTTACAAGGAGGTTCTTTAGCATGTTAATTCTTTACAATTTAAAATACAATACCCAATTCTGCTTCCGCCCTTAGCCCATTCCTAACAGTGCACAGTTCTGAAGGGACTGGAAACATAAGAGATATCCCACTTTAGTGCAAGTTGGAATAACATCTGAGTACCAGCACCATTCTCATTGCAAGAAGTGAATTTTCAGTCAGTAAATACATTGGATCTAGGCCACCCTGTGTGTCTGTGTCCAGTCATCTACTCACTTCTCCATGGTGGATTGTGTGACCGGCCTTTCTGAGATACAGACTAAAACTGTTGAGAAACATTGGCCTAGGATGTCATTCAGTCACTTCTCCTTTAACCCAAGGTTTGGTTACCGGGCCCTGCTCCTTCTTGACTGTGGGTGTATCTGGCTGGCAGGTGTCATTAAACCTCTCTCTGGCCTTCTCCCAGTTCCTCTGGGTCTTGTTCTTGCTCAGAGACCCAGCCTCGTCCACCGACACAGCAGCTCCCGCCCCAAGACCTGACTGGGACTTCCGGATCTTCAGCTGGATCTATGGGAAAACCGGAATAGTGGGGAAAAATCTGATCAGATGTGTGAACAAAGTGGGAAAGAACTGGGATGAAACCAGACAAATGAAGTGGAGGATATTGGTCTGAGGTTTGGTCAATTTAAATATAGCCATTTATGAATTCCTAGTTAAAATCCCATCTCTGAAAAAAGAAAAATCCTAATAGAAAGGGAAAATGTTAAGATTACCGGGTCTTTCATTCCAGCTCCATCTTTGCCCAGGCCTTCTCCTTTCTTCCAGCCCATCTTCTCCAGCATCTTCCTTCCCTTGTTGACTTCACTGATCTCACTGTACCAGGAGGGAAACGGGCACATTGCAACGACTCAGAGTCACCACATCCTGCTCTTTCTACTTACACACACATTATGTGCACACACACACTTGCCATCAACTGAACCAATCAGATTACCACGTACATGTGAACGGAGGCGGGTGCGTCGTCACGTTGGAAGGCTCCCTCGCTGCCCACGGTCTGACGACGAGACTCGGCCCTGTCAACATACCTGGGGTTCCTTAGGGCTTTGGTCTCTTCATACTCAGTGCTCTGTTGGGACAGAGGGAGACACACTAAACACAGTTATATACACACATAGTAATATCATACTAACTGCTGTTAGTGACAAGGAAAGAAGGTTCATAAGCTATGGGACTGCTCAGTCTCTTGCAACGTGCATGTCAACAAGATGTGAGACGAGAAAAAAACAGAACCGTTTAATTGGACGAAAACCTCTGTAAGATAACATCTTTGTACTGTATACACAGAGAAGGCAGGGCAGGATCTGATTGGCAAGGACATTTTCAACAAAGAATTACCAATGGGAATCACTCATCACTGATTAACATAACAGCAGAAGGGGACAACAGATGAAGTTGTAGTGGATGAACAAGGTACTTACCTTCAGGCCATATTTGACCTTCATCTGTTTCAGTTCTTTCTGTCTGAGCAGCTCCTTGTCCTCTTTGGTTGGAGCTGGACCTGAGGAACGACACACCCGGAAAGTTATAAACTGGGCTGTAGCATTAGTTACACTAATAATCATGCTGTGTGGGACATGGGTAGCTAGGTGTGTGAGCATCGCATCAGGCTTATACAGACAACATACAGAGATGGATGTAACACATTTATTGACGCAAATTCATCAGCTGTGTTCTGCACCTGTCTGTTCCGGCTGGTTTCTCTGGTGTTTGCCGAGGTGAGCCATGACCTGCCCAGGTTCACAGCCGTCACAGGTGTCTGTACCAGAGTGGATGTGGAAGGACAGAACAGTCTCTCCCATCTTCACTTCATCCCCATGGGTCAGAGGGCAAGGGTCACACTTAGCTTTGGGCTGAGGGCAGTGAAAACAATACTGTTACCACCTCACTTTCCAACCAAGGTGTGTGTGTGTGGGTCTGACCCACCTGAAGGATTCGATTGCCATTGAGGACAGTTCCATTCTGGCTTCCCTGGTCCACTAGCATGTAGCACTGTTGGTCCTGGTCAAAGTACACCTCTGCATGAAACTGGGATTAAACATTTTTTTTTATTTTTAAAGTTGACACCTACTCATTCCAGGATTTTTCAAAATTTGTACTATTTTCTACATTGTAGAATAATAGTGAAGACATCAAAACAATGAAATGACACATGGAGTCATGTAGTAACCAAAAAAAGTGTTTAAAAAAAATTAAAATAATTCAAAGTGGCCACCCTTTGCACACTCAACCCACTTCATGAGGTAGTCACCTGGAATGCATTTCAATTAACAGGTGTGCCTTGTTAAAAAGTTAATTTGTGGAATTTCTTTCCTTCTCAACACATTTGAGCCAATCAGTTGTGTTGTGAGAAGGAAGGGGTGGTATACAGAATATATCCCTATCTGGTAAAAGACCAAGCCCATATTATGGCAAGAACAGCTCAAACAGTAACAGTCCATCATTACTTTAAGACATGAAGGTGCAGAACATTTCAAGAACTTTGAAAGTTTCTTCAAGCATAGTCGCAAAAACCATCATTCTGCAGCGATATGGCATCCCATCTGGTTTGCACTTAGTGGGACTACCTTTTATTTTTCAACAGGACAATGAGCCAAAACATACCTCTAGGCTGTGTAAGGGTTATTTGACCAAGGAGAGTGATGGAGTGCTGTATCAGATGACCTGACCTCCACAATCGGGTTGCGCAGCGATCTAAGGCACTGCATCTCAGTGCTAGTGGTGTCACCACAGATCCTGGTTTGAACCCAAGCTGTATCCCAACCGGCTGTGATCTGGAGTCCCCTAGGGTGGCGCACAATTGGACCAAGGTCATCCGGGTTAGGGGAGGGTTTGGCCTGGGTAGGCAGTCATTGTAAAATAAGAATTTGTTCTTAACTGACTTGCCTAGTTAAATAAAAGTTTAATCAAATACATTTTTACATTTAAAAAAAAATCCCTTTGGGTTGAGTTGGACCGCAGAGTGAAGGAAAAGCAGCCAACAAGTGCTCAGCATGTGGGAACTCCTTCAAGACTGTTTGAAAAGCATTCCTCATGAAGCTAGTTGAGAGAATTCCAAGAGTGTGCAAAGGGTGGCTACTTTGAAGAATCTCAAATATAAAATATATATATATAGATTTGTTGAACACTTGTGGTTACTACATGATTCCCTATGTGTTATTTCAAAGTTTTGATGTCTTCTCTACAATGTAGAAAAACCCTGGAATGAGCAGGTGTCCAAACCTCTGACTGGTACTGTATATAGAACCCATCAATACCATTCACATCTAATTTGAAGCCCTGCAGATTTCCTGTAATGCATGTAGCAGAATCAAACAAATCAATGAAATAGGTTGCCATACCTTACTGACTCCCATTTCAGATAATCTGATGGCATGGTTCATATCCTTTTCCCTGAAAATATAGAATTATGTTAAAACAGTCATTCAAAATGCCACAGGTAGTTTCAACTTCTATGTCAGAAGTGTTGAACTGAGCTCTCATCTCCCCCTTGTGATGAAATTGATGAACTGACCACTCATAGGCCTATTCAATCAAAATAATTGGGAGAATCAACTAGTTTTGTTTGCCTCTTCTCCATCCTCGCCTCTTTTTGAAAAGGTCAAAGGTAACCGAGGAGCAGAGGAACCTCTGAAAAAAACGAGACTCCTTCTCCACTCGCGGGTCATCAGGCAAATGACGTTTACAGTGGTGGAATCTTAAACTAAATGTGTAAAGTGATAACAACTCTTGGATGAAAGGATAAGTGGCATATTTTAAACGTGTGCACCTATTCCAAAGTGGATGTGACGTATTTTAAAACACTATCCTCTGTCAAAGTAGGTCATCGAGGAGCGGATCAGACTCCTTCGTTCGCCTACTAACGAATTGACACTCTCCTCGACCACTTAATAGTTTCTGTGTCACGGAGGAGAGGACAGAGGAGTTGAGGAGAGGACAGACTTTTCCCAATTGAGAATCTCCCAGAGACTGTAGTGCTGTACTGACCTGCCAATGGTGGCTGGAGAGTCAGCTGTGATGATGAAGAGTGTTCCTGTCTGTAACACAGGAGATCTGACCACTGTCACCCTCACACAGGGCGGCCACACCTCCTCAGCAACTAGGGACAGAATATCAATATCACATACCCATGACAATTATACTGAGCAAGATTTTAACTACAGGAAACATTGAGGAAGACCGATGAACAAATATCAGGTGGTGTTAGACGTTTAACAAAGTGAAAACTATACAGTGAGAAAAAGTTGACAGACTGAATAACCCTAAACGGTGTCCCTCCTCTCCTCACCTTCCTGACTCTCCATCTCTGACTCTGAGCTGTATTTGGTGGGAAGAGGGGGGGAAGAAGATGAGGAAGTAGACTTCCATTCTCCCTCCGACTCAGTGATCTCCCCCTCCTCAGGCTCGCTGTTCCCACGCAAGCCATCACGCCCTGACGCAGCTGCCTCCTCCTTGCTGCCCAGTCTGTCCGACTTAGCCTTCTTCCTCCTTGAGCTGCTCGCATCATCAGAGCGCGACCAGTCATTCCTCTTCTTCCTCTTCAGGAAGCGTTCGGCGCTCTTTGCCCGCCGAGTCTTTGAAGAGCTTTTCTGTGGAGGAGTGTCTGGAGTGACAGACCGCCCCCTTTGCCTGCGCGAGGCCACTCCCCTCTTGGGGATTCGCCGCTCGATCCACTCCTCAAACTCGAGCTCCTTTACAAGGCCCTGTGAGCACACATGCAACCAATCAGAAGGGAGGATTCACCTGAAGCATCTCCAGAGAACTAAATTGGTGGACACGGGACACAAGAGGCTTTCTAGGAATTTGGACAGCGGGCTCCGCATCGGAACCTCCCTGCATTGTTTAGGGATCATTTTTGGATATATGGGTCTCCGTTTTCAAAGACAGTAGGCCTATACTGCCTTCACAGTCAATTCATTGACTCAAGCTGCAACACAAGGAGAGTGATCCTCAAAAGCATCCTCTTGACCAGACCAAGCAGCCACATCCCTGAGCTCTGAAACGTGCCCTTTTGTTGCACTAGAGCGGTGGAGCTATACATCATGTCTGCATGGGGTCTTTCTGCTGGAAAAGTAGAGTCTGATGTGAGGAGTTTATCTCTACGAGAAACTGAGTTCCAGAAATAGGAAATCATCCATGTTAGTCAGTGAGTGAATCACGTCTTCTACCCACGACCAAAGGAATAGCATTCAGTCGACTAAATGGCAGCGAGCAATAGCTAAAACTCTGTACCTGATGAAAATGTAGTAGACTCTGCAGGATAAATAACCAAGGCTATAGCTGCAGAAATTCTAAAACCACTCCTGCAAATAAAAAATAAAAACTGAGACCACATAGATCAGAGTTGAAATGTATCTTAAAGAAGTCCATTACAATCACTAAACTTCTGAAGGTGAGATGCCTCAGGAGCCTCATGTCAGCCAATGAGCACAATTCAAAAACAGAAGGGATAACAGGTCAGTTACACACAACAATGAGAAATATGTAGCTAGTTAAAACAATTACCCCTTCTTAATCATTATTTCAAAGGAACATAACTACAGAATTGGCTGTAATTCTCCTGTAGCGCTTCATCTCCAGTATAGTCTCCCACCTTATCCTCCTGACGAGAGGCTCTCTCTGGAACTTTCTTCCACTTCCTGCCCTTCTTGTCCAGGCTCCTTTTCTCCTGGCTGGTCTCTGAGACAGGCTGTACAGTAGGGACCTCTATCCTGGAGTGGAACTGGTACTTGCCACTCTCTGCATCGTAGTAGTAGTACATCCCTGTGTTGTTATCATAGTACAACTGACTGGCCTAGGTGAGGGAGAGAGTGACGCATTTAAAAAGACTGTTACATAATGGCATAGTAATGGCGTGTGTGGTTTAGTACCGAGTCGTAGTAGAAGCCAGTGCTGTGGTCGTAGTACATCCCGGTGGTCTCATCAAACACAAAGCCAGTCTGTGTCATGGCCTGCTCAGCAGTGGCTCTCAGCATGTCAGCTATAGAGCCTGCATCCACCTCTTGCTGGAACAAACACAAGTAAAGAAAGTCAAGTTCCCAACTCATTTTTACACTGTCATCAACCTAAAACCTTTATTTCTTGTGCCCCACCAAATAGATTGTGGTCCTGTATTAGGGAAATGAGCTCTTTAAATAAAGATTATTTTTGGTTAGACAAGAGACCTCAATGTCCTCAGTCAGAACAGAATGAGTGGGGGGGGACGGTATCCAAACTCACCTCTGGTTGAGCAGCAGTAACACCACCCTCCAGAGACACCTCTGTAACTGTCTCTGTGGCTGTCATTGTATCTGTAATCATATATGTAGCGGGGTCATTGGTTGATTCTGCAGCTGTCATCTCTGAGGAATCAGTGGCTTCCTGCCCCTCTGCTATCACAATCCCCTCAGTGTCTGTTGCCACACCATCACTGTGGTAGTAGCCTCCTCCATAGTAATAGTTGTAATAATCTGAAAAGCACACAGACAAGGGTCAACGTATCTGTATGTGAGCAGAGCAACATAAAAAACTACTAAATCATTCACAAACTGCTGGTCCTGGGAAATAATCATGTGTTCATTTTACAACCATCCAAACACAATATGATTGCTCACCAGTTTCTGACCAGGTATATTCTGCTGTCTGTGTCTCAGCTTCAGCTTTCGCCTTCGTCTTCCGTTCATGAATCTCTGTACTCAGCCTGTTGACCTATTGTATCAAATCACGGCAAAGAAAAAACCATAAGTGTCACTTGTAAATTAGTTTATTTGTGCATTTCAGAGACTTGTTCAATGATGGCTAGATTGTTCTTAGCAGCTAGCCTACCTGTTTCCTCAAGTCTTCGTTGTAGCCTTCTGTGTTCTTCTGAAGCCTCTCAGACTTGCTCAGTTGTTTCTGTAATGTGGTCAGTTGTTTCTGTAATGTGGTCAGTTGTTTTTTGCAGTTTTTCAGTTGCTTCTGTAGCGACTCTACTTTCTGGCGAAGCTCAGCCACCTCGGACTCCGACTCATCCTCTCCTCCACTCGCCTCCTCTCCATTTGTCGCCATACTCCCAGCTGGAATCGACACACAGGGCCACTTGTAAAGTGAATGTTGAAAAAAAAAAAAAAAATCATTCGAATTGACCTGACCATGCGCGCATGCATTCGGTGTCAGCGCCACACACAGACACACAGGGTAAGTTTACCTATAAGCCAAACAAAATCTAAGTTTAGACATTTCTATAATATAGTGCCCTAATTTTCGTAAGAAAAGTGGAGACTAAAATGAAAGATTAATCTCTCGTGAATTTTTATGACTTTACTTAAATGTTTTAATAATATGTTTAAATATTTGATAAAACAAGTGAAAAGTCCAGACTGGGCTTAATGGGTACCGAGTGTATCCTTTAAGCCCAACGGGGGTTCCAAATAAACCCACCTCTAAAATAATCCATTTGAATTATATCAATCACCACTAAAGTTATTCAAAATAAACTGATCGGTTAGAACACAACACAACCCCACACTGGCCCTCTGTCGATAAGAAGCAACGCTCAAAAGACCATAACACACAACATTCAATAAATGATCTGAAAGCTGAATTACATTTGCTGTACTGCTATTCTTGTTAATGAGTCCCAACTTGTCTTCCTTAAGCCTTTCCGAAGACAGTTTCAAATCTCCCTCTCTACTGTGCATTACAAAATGTAAAGGTGGTGGACCAAAAAAATTGAAATCACCTGGATGAATGAAGGACAACAATATGACAATGCCACCACCCAAAAGTACATGAGTGGTCGCCCAATAGTCATCTTCTTGTTCCTCATTTGATTGCATATTTTGTCGACCACTTGTAGGTCTTCTATCCCTGATATCCCTGTCTTCTCTCTCTGCATCAGTGACTACCGGTCCACTCAAAACTTCCTGAAAAGTGTGGAGAAGTTTCTAATCTTGGTAAAAGGCACCATGGCTAGCTGCATAACTTGTAGTTTTAAATCAACAAATCTGAGCAAAAAACATTTATACTGAACAAAAATATAAATGCAACATGTAAAGTATTGATCCCATGTTTCATGAGCTGAATTTATAATGTCAAGCCCTGCATGTTTGTTTTTCAAAACTCTCATAGAATGTAGGTTTACATTGAACACAAAAAAACTGAGAGAACATTGGCCACAGATGTCTCAAGTTGAGGGAGTGTGCAATTGGGTTGCTGACTGCAGGAATGTCCACCAGAGCTGTTGCCAGAGAATTTAATGTTAATTTATTTGGCAGTACATCCAACTGGCCTCACAACCGCAGACCATGTGTAACCACGCCAGCCCACGACCTCCACATCCAGCTTCTTCACCTGTGGGATTGTCTGAGATCAGCCACCTGGACAGCTGATGAAACGGAGGTGTATTTCTGTTTGTAACAAAGCCCTTGTGTGTGTGGGGGGACTCATTCTAATTGGCTGGGCCTGGCACCCCAGTGGGTGGGCCTATACCCTCCCAGGCCCACCCATGTCTGTGCCCCTGCCTAGTCATGTGAAATCTATACATTAAATTGACTGATTTCCTTATATGAACTGTACCTCAGTAAAACAGTTGAAATTGTTGCATGTTGTGTTTATATTTTTGTTAAGTATATTTATGCTCATGTTCATTGAATATTAGGGATATCAACACACCATCTCCCAGTGTTTCAATGCCACGTGGGCTTAATAGGAGCCGACTGGGTTTAATTGGAACAGTGATTTATGGTGAAAAATAATGACTGGCAAAGCCTACTCATTAAATATTTGGAAACCAACGGTTTGGGGTATAAATATACACTATAGACTACAATATTATGCAACGTTAGTAATTATCATCTTGAACAATATGTATTTATCGTAATGTACATTCTGTATTTACAAAAATGGCATCTATGTATAACAATGCAAGGTTCATTTCACAGTAAAATGAGGCAAAATGCATTCAATTAATGTGAACGGCCAAAATCTATCATCTTGTAGTTCACCAAGTCAGGTTGCTACTGTGTGAATGTGACATGCAGGCACAACTGACAGCATACATTATTTGTATTTGTAAATAGCAAATAATACACATAAAATATGCTATCATGTGCATATACTAGCACATTAATCTCTTAATTTGACATAAAATATGATTACTTATCTGAGAAAGTACAAACACATATCTGGAAAATGTGTTAATCCCATGGTCGCCTCAACGTTTTTTTTTTGTCAACTTTGAAATTGGCCACTAGTCAATAACCTAGTAATAAAACATAAGATTGGCTTAGATTTTTTTTAAACTGTTAGGGATATTTGTATTTTTTAAATTTAAATGGAAGTGTGTTTACTATAATATGTATGTTTACGCTAATCATTACGCCGATTCTGTTGCAACAAGTTTTGAAACTGTTTAACGTTACTCCAAACGGAAACGCAAACAACTGTTTCTATTCTGTCTGATAAACTCAGGTAGGTCCCTCCCCGTTTCGTTTACAACGTTTGCTTCCGTTTGGTTCTTAAACGTTAAACGGTTTCCGTAATGAATATACGTATGCATTTTAAAAAGCCTGTTTAATTGTTTGTAATTGTATATATTTCGTCAAATGTCCAAGGCCGAACTAAGTGGATAACCGGTAGAGTACAGTTGAAATGAGTGTTTGCGCCTTCATTCATTGATAAGGATAAACTGCCTAGTTAGCTGTATGGTCTTACCGATTCGTTTGTATTCCTCGCGTGGACGCTCGCGCTCCTTTCTCTCCGCCGAGAATATCAACCTGAAAGTTGAACATAAACATCTTGTAACCACCCTGCATTGCTGACACATCCGACCACATGTTTTGTTGATAATAAAGAGAGTTACAATTGGTACAGTTGATGTGTTTACAATCCACTTCGACCATGGCCTCTATTTTTTATACGTATTACGTCACTTTCTTCTTCTACGGTACAACATCACACCGTTGGCAGAGGGCGCCACCTGTGGTTTGGAATGAGAATAGGCTACATATTTGGAAATAACTGATTATCTCTGGTTGAATAAAAATACACAGCTATCTCAGAGGTTTGTGCTATAAAAAAAAATCAAATAAAACTGATACTATCGATTATCATTCACATCGACTTTCAAAACGTTCTGTTAGACCTCACACTCAATGTCAACAAAACAAAGAAGATGATCGTGGACTTCAGGAAACAGCAGAGGGAGCAGCCCCCTATCCACATCGACGGGACAGTAGTGGAGAAGGTGGAAAGTTTTAAGTTCCTCGGCGTACACATCACGGACTAACTGAAATGGTCCGCCCACACAGACAGCATGGTGAACAAGGCGCAGCAGCGCATCTTCAACCTCAGGAGGCTGAAGAAATTCGGCTTGTCACCAAAAACACTCACAAACTTTTACAGATGCACAATCGAGAGCATCCTGTCGGGCTGTATCACCAACTGGTACGCAACTGCTCCGCCCACAACCGTAAGGCTCTCCAGAGGGTAGTGAGGTCTGCACAACACATCACAGGAGGCAAACTACCTGCCCTCTAGGACACCTACACCATCCGATGTCACAGGAAGGCCAAAAAGATAATCAAGGACAACAACCACCCGAGCCACTGCCTGTTCACCCCGCTATCATCCAGAAGGCGAGGTCAGTACAGGTGCATCAAAGCTGGGACCGAGAGACTGAAAAACAGCTTCTATTTCAAGGCCATCAGACTGTTAAACAGCCATCACTAACATTGAGTGGCTGCTGCCAACATACTGACTCAAATCTCTAGCCACTTTAATAATTCAAAATTGGATGTTATAAAATGTATCACTAGCCACTTTAAACAATGCCACTTTATATAATGTTTACATACCCTACATTACTCACCTCATAAGTATATACTGTACTCTATACCATCTACTGCATCTTGCCTCTGCCGTTTGGCAATCGTTCTTCCATATTTTTATGTATATATTCTTATTCATTCCTTTACACTTGTGTGTATAAGGTAGTTGTTGTGAAATTGTTAGATGACTTGTTAGATATTACTGCATGGTCAGAACTAGAAGCACAAGCATTTTGATACACTCGCATTAACATCTGCTAACCATGTGTATGTGACCAATAACATTAGATTTGATTTGACTTCATTTGATTTAGACTGGAGAAGTGTAAATACTCACTGCACTCAATGTACTTTTAATAAATACTTCCACATACAAACCAGCAGGGGTCATCACAAGTATTGATGTTGAGGTTATGATCAGATTATGTGCCAAGCTTTGTTTTCCAGCTTTTGACCGTTCCAAATCCAAACATAAAGAAATACAACTGTTAAATGTTGTCTCCGGAGTGAAGTCGAACAACTTCACCAAATCACACAAATGAAAAACAGGTGAGAAAGTCCATTAACAGTGACTGCAGCAGCAGCATACTGCCAGGGTCCTAATGAAGAGTCACAGAGTCTTACACACACGCAGTGGCGGAGTTAGGCATAGGCGGCATGGGCAGCCGCCCGGGGCGGCATCTTGCCGGGGGCGGCATGGGGCGCCCGCACAAATGAATAAATAAATCAAATAGATTCCGAATGGTGACATTTGCACGATCAGTGTTCTGTCGCTGATTTGCACGTCACGTCAATTATATCATGTCACCGTGTGGGACTGTGGGTCAGTTAACCTTGTTGGAGTGGGCGCCCTGAGTTTGTGAGTTTGTGAGCTAGCCCGGGAGTGGGGGAATCTATCAAATAGCGCACGTACTAATGCAATTAGTAATGCAATTAGTTGTGCGTTTCTTGTTTGAAGTGCAGTAGTGTAATAATCAGGTTCTCTTCTTTATAAGTGTGTTATTTTAGTTGTGTGATGTAGGATTTGTGCAATTTAGTTGTATTTGTGTGTGTTTTTGTTAGCAATAGGGTAATAGTGTAATAATTGCATTCTCTTTTTTATTTGTATTTATATACTACAATTTGTTTCTATTTTTCTTTGTTACTTCTTTTTTTATATTTATGACTCTTAATTTTTGTATATATATTTATATTTATATAGGGGGGGGGGTTCGCCAAGGGAGCCATACAAGCTAGAACCGTCACTGCACACACATGCAAATTAATAAAGAGATTGTAATGTAAAAGGGAGTTACAGGGGAGTGCTGAAGAGGGATGTGACTTCCTGTTACTCACTGAGAGGAGGATGTCAGCCGTCTACTAATTGGCTGGAAATACAGGCTTAATTAGTTGACTCATTTTACAGGCATAGATAATGGAGGAAGCATAGAGGGCCCGGGAGCCCAGTGCAGGTACGTGTGCACACACACACACACACACACACACACACACACACACACACACACACACACACACACACACACACACACACACACACACACACACACACACACAGGAAGTGTGATGAGTGATTTATGTAATGCACGAGCCTTTAAGATTTAATGCACTCCAACTCCCTTAATTGGGGCTCCTGAGTGGCGCAGTGGTCTAAGGCACTGCATCTCAGTGCAAGAGGTGTCATTACAGTCCCTGGTTCGAATCCGGGCTGTATCACATCCTGCCGTGATTGGGAGTCCCATAGGGCTGCATACAATTGGCCCAGCGGTGTCCTGGTTTGGCCGAGGTAGGCCGCCATTGTAAATAGGAATTTGTTCTCAACTGACTTGCCTAGTTAAATCACGGTTAAATAAAACATCAAGAAATAAAATAAAACATCAAGAAAATAGGTATTTGCGTTCCATGCGTATCCGTGACCTCACTGTGCTGCACTATGCTGCTGCTGAACATTCAAGGGGATTCAAGACACAGACAGGTACAGTACCTACCACATGGACCTCTCTCTACCTCCCTCTTCAATTTAAGGGCTTTATTGGCATGGGGAAACATATGTTAACATTGCCAAAGCAAGTGAACTAGATAATAAACAAAAGTGTAATAAACAATAAAAAATGAACAGTAAACATTACACTCACAAAAGTTCCAAAAGAATAAAGACAATGCAAATGTCATATTTTGTGCAAATAGTTAAAGTACAAAAGGGAAAATAAATAAACCTAAATATGGGTTGTATTTACAATGGTGTTTGTTCTTCATTGGTTCCCCTTTTCTTGTGGCAACAGGTCACAAATCTCTCTCCCTCTCTCTCAATTTCAATTTAAGGGCTTTATTTGTCATGGGAAACGTATTGCCAAAAGGTCACAAAACGTGCTGCTGTGATGGCACACCCCTGTGGTATTTCACCCAATAGATATGGGAGTTTGTCAAAATTTGATTTGTTTTCGAAATTCTTTGTGGGTCTGTGTAATCTGAGGGAAATATGTGTCTCTAATATGGTCAAACATTTGGCAGGAGGTCAGGAAGTGCAGCTCAGTTTCCACTTCATTTTGTGGGCAGTGTGCACATAGCCTGTCTTCTCTTGAGAGCCAGGTCTGCCTACGGCGGCCTTTCTCAATAGCAAGGCTAAGCTCACTGAGTCTGTACATAGTCAAAGCTTTCCTTAAGTTTGGGTCAGTCACAGTGGTCAGGTATTCTGCCACTGTGTAATCTCTGTTTAGGGCCAAATAGCATTTTAGTTTGTGTTAATTAGTTTTGTTCATTATTTCCAAAATGTCAAGTAATTGTCTTTTTGTTTTCTCATGATTTGGTTGGGTCTAATTGTGTTGCTGTCCTGGGGCTCTGTGGGGTCTGTTTGTGTTTGTGAACAGAGCCCCAGGACCAGCTTGCTTAGGGGGCTCTTCTCCAGGTTTATTTCTCTGTAGGTGATGGCTTTGTTATGGAAGGTTTGGGTGGTTGTAGTATTTAACCACTCTTTCTCTCTCTCACATACACAGACATGATCGCATACTCCTCCATCCCTGTGTCTCTAGGCTTTTTCCCTCCTTCCAGACTCCTGTCCCTCCCTTCCTGTCATCCACACTATGAGATGTTAATCCCTCAGTTATTTTGCTGTGACCACTGAAGTGTGTAGACCTGCAAACAGTTTTCAGTTTCCCCAAGGCAGCCTGACGGTTAAGAGAGTGGGGCCAGTAACCGTTGGTTTGAATCCCTGATCTGACAAAGAACCTCCCTTGAGCAATGATTCAGAAACACAGGGCTGATGATGAGTTAAACGAGGAAGACCAATTTCGGTTGAATGCGTCCAGTTGTGCAACTGACTCGATACCCCATTTCCACGATTCTGCATGCTGGCTCCTAGTCAAAATGAATTCACCACACTACTACAGCGGTCCGGATACACTTGGCCCTGGTGAGGGTGTTGCATGCTCCACACATTGGAACGTGTGAGTGTTTGGTCAGGTTTCGCATCAAACTGTTAGTTATTAAGGCCCTGATCCCCTGGCCCATAGAGAGAAGTGGAATAAGGGAGGATAGTGGTAGGGAGTGGAGGAAAGGTAAAGGGGGCGCTGCTGACAGAGAGGATGTAAGGGTGGGTGGAGGGCTGGGGATTCGAGCTGATACTTGTAACCGAATCTCCCAGAATAGCCGTGTTTAGGGAGGCATCTGCATGTGGATGACATTCTCCATGCGTAGGACAACTCCTCCTAATGAGAAATGGTAATCCACAATGTGAAAATGCTGGTTGGTATTATAATATTCGCATTTCAAAATACAGTATCCCCAATGTGATCTGTGTAAAATTGGAAATAGTCTCCTTTGAAATTTTTGTGTGGTAAAAGAGATATCCTGTACGTCATTGCACTGTAACAAATTGCTGGACATTTGTTAGCTTCTCTAATTCTTTATTACAGTACTGTAAAGAGCAATGCATTATGGGGGCTCAATGGCATTCCACTACTCTGATGCAAAATTACAACAATGTTGCTGTATATTTACAGCAGCATACTGGGAATTATGGTGCATTGTGGGAAAAGGTTGTGGGCGGAGAAAGACTCTCTATCTCATGAACACATTTTGAGGCATGCCTTGTAAGAGGCTATATTTGTTTCACCCACATACCCTATTGTTGGAATCTAATTTACTGGCTACTATACTGCCGGTAAAGAACTGTAATTCAATAACACCCCACAGACTACAGTACCATACTGTATTTTTTGGCTCATTAAAACATTTTGGGGCTTGTCTTGTAAGAGGCTACATTTGCTGCACCTGTTAGTGAGAGTGCTGTACCAATTTAACTTAAATGTGGTAGTAGTTCCCTAACAATGTGATGTGTATAGGGGACAGATCAGAGTTGAAGCAATCTCAAACCATGTTTAGCCATGTCCTTTTGATCTGTTTTTCCCTGTAATCACTGCCAGCTTAGAAGCCCTTCTTAAGGGCTCTACAGATGTACGTGATAGAAAACACCTAATATTCATTGGTATGCTGTAATATATAATTACATATTCACTGTTAGCAAAATTGCTGTAATTTTAGTACAATCCATTTTAACCCCCAAAAATACTCTGTTGCTGTTTTGCTATATATTCACTGCTGTGTTCTGTACATTTTTGGTGAATTGTGGAAAAATGTTGTGGGAGGGAAAGAATCGTTGGCTTATTAACATATTTTGAGGCGTGCCTTGGACGTGGCCATATTTGTTGCACCCGTTAGTGAGAATGCTGTACCAATTTAACCGATATGTGGTTCCAAATGATATGTCTTAAAATGAAAAAAGAATCTATAAGGGTAGTTTTGAGATATTAATATTAATAATTTTTACATTGAATAAATGAATGGGATTTTTTTTAAATACATTTTTAAAATCAACAGTTATTCTATATTATAGAGCACACTATAAGGAGGATAATGACATCAAGATGTTGTCTGTATAATGTATGGTTCACAGGTCATAGGGTCTTACAGAAGACATCTATAGGTCTGAAAAGGGCCTAAATTCGCCACTTTAATCATGATTTCCCCCCACAAAGTTTGTGTAAAAAAGCTGTAAAGTGAGAATTGCCAGAACAATCTGATATACCGAAAATACAAAAGTATTTGGACACTTGCTTATCTCATACAGAAATCATGGGCATTAAAAATGAAGTTGTTCCCCTCTTTGCTGCTATAACAGCCTCCACTCTTCTGGGAAGACTTTCCACTAGATGTTGGAACATTGCTGCTATAACAGCCTCCACTCTTCTGGGAAGGCTTTCCACTAGATGTTGGAACATTGCTGCTATAACAGCCTCCACTCTTCTGGGAAGGCTTTCCACTAGATGTTGGAACATTGCTGCTATAACATCCTCCACTCTTCTGGGAAGGCTTTCCACTAGATGTTGGAACATTGGTGCTATAACAGCCTCCACTCTTCTGGGGAGGCTTTCCACTAGATGTTGGAACATTGCTGCTATAACAGCCTCCACTCTTCTGGAAAGGCTTTCCACTAGATGTTGGAACATTGCTGCTATAACATCCTCCACTCTCCTGGGAAGGCTTTCCACTAGATGTTGGAACATTGCTGCTATAACAGCCTCCACTCTTCTGGGAAGGCTTTCCACTAGATGTTGGAACATTGCTGCTATAACAGCCTCCACTCTTCTGGGAAGGCTTTCCACTAGATGTTGGAACATTGCTGCGGGGACTTGCTTCCATTCAGCCACAAGAGCATTAGTGAGGTTGGGCACTGATGTTGGGCGATTAGGCCTAGCTCAAAGTCGGCGTTCCAATTCCTCCCAAAGGTGTTCGTTGGGGTTGAGATCAGGGCTCTGTGCAGGCCAGTCAAGTTCTTCCACACCGATCTCGATAAACCATTTCTGTATGGACCTCATTTTGTGCACGGGGGCATTGTCATGCTGAAACAGGAAAGGGCCTTTCCCAAACTGTTGCCACAAAGTGTGAAGCACAGAGTCATCTAGAATGTCATTGTATACTGTAGCGTTAAGATTGACCTGCACTGGAACTAAGGGGACTTGCCCAAACCATGAAAAACAGCCCCAGACAATTATTCCTCTTCCACCAAACTTTACAGTTGGCACTATACATTGGGGCGGGTAGCATTCTCCTGGCATCCGCCAAACCCAGATTCGTCCATCGGACTGCCCGATGGTGAAGCGTGATTCATCACAGAGAACACGTTTCCACTGCTACAGAGTCCAATGGCGGGCAAGCTTTACACCACTCCAGCCGACGCTTCGCAATGCGCATGGTGATGTTAGGCTTGTATGCGGCTGCTTGGCCATGGAAACCCATTTCATGAAGCTCCCAATGAACAGTTCTTGTGCTGACGTTGCTTCCAGAGGCAGTTTGGAACTCGGTAGAGAGTGTTGCTACCGAGGACAGACATATTTTTTGTGCTATGCGCTTCAGCACTCGACGGTCCTGTTCTGTGAGCTTGTGTTTCCACTTCACAATAACAGCACTTACAGTTGACCGGGGCAGCTCTAGCAGGGCATAAATTGGACGAACTGACATGTTGGAAAGGTGGCATCCTATAAAGGTGCCACGTTGAAAGTGACTGAGCTCTTCAGTAAGGCTATTCTACTGCCAATGTTTGTCTATGGAGATTGCATGGCTGTGTGCCTGATTTTTTTTTTTACAACTGTCAGCAAGAGGTGTAGCTGAAATAGCCGAATCCACTAACTTGAAGGGGTATTTTCCAGTCCTCCCGGTGTGAAGTGATTGGTAAGGTCACTGGGGATCCACACGATGGGGATCATATTGAACTGGTTTTCTGCTCTTTGGTTTATGTCTGATAATCCAGGCTGTTGGCGTGTCATTACATGATCAAGTGTTTGGGATGCATGCTGGCCTCAGAAGTCATTACATCAGATTTTATTCCATGAAACCCCCAGGTGGTGGAATTGGACACCACCGATGTAAAAAAAAGATGATTGTCCCATATTTACACCCACACACCGCCAAAAACGATGCTGATTACCACTTGGCTGTCTGGCTTACCCATTCTCTCCAATTCTGTTGTACTGATCATTTGAAAGTATTACATTAGTTCTACAATGTTAAAAGTAGCCTAGAGGAATTACTGAAATGAGAACAGACACTTGGATAAAACTGTCAGACAGAGGTTTTAATACAAGTCCTTCACAGTTCACACACACACACAACAGCAGCTCCCTGATGGGAATGCCGTGTTACCAACCAGCCTGGGAAGGGGATCCAGTGGGCTGTACTGTACTCTGATGAAGGGCACTGAGCTGGAGTCAAATCAATCTGCTGTCTGTCAGGAGACTTTGCCATGAGGCTGAAGTCTGCATTGAAACTGGGCTGTGGGAGGGTGGAGTCTGAGGGGAGGTGTGTGTGCTTGCGTGTGTGCGTGTGTCGGTGAGACTTGAGTTCCTGTCTGGCCCTATGCTCTCCAGACGCCTGAGGCAGTTCATCTTGATGAGGTGTCATCCTCCCTGAATAAGCTGTCAGTCAGCTATATAATGAATATCAACATAATGGATGGGATTGGCTTTTAATCCCAGACGCCACGTGGCACAATGACATCACAACAGGATGAATTATGGCAGCTTCACCAGAGGATCCTCGCTACCCCTATCCTATACAACATCGCCATCCTAGAATCCACCCGAATAACGCTCCCTTTTACTAGTTCTGTTTCACATATCTGAGGTGGAGAAAAACGTGGCATAGATATTTGGCCCATAGAACTGTAAAGTACTGTAGTTCTAATATCATAATAGCTGTACGAGTAGAGATACTGTATACGTAGATGTCTTGGATTGCCAAACTCAAGTTACCCACCTTAGTCCCGAAAATAGGTGTTTAGCATCCAGGAGAAAACCCTGTTAAAACCCTATGTTGAACCTGTTGTTCTTTTATTCTCTGTGATATGCTCTAATGGAAAAAACGGCACGCAGGAGTTCACAAAGCATCACTTATTTATTATGCTGATGTTCTGACGAAGGTGGAAAGGTCGAAACATCAGCACAATAAATAAGTTATGTTTTGCATGCATAGTGAGTGGGAGGGACTTTCTTGTAGTGTAAACTGTTTTCTTTCAGCACATCGCCGGAGCACCTACAGTACCAGATGTGAATTTTACAGTGCTGTAATAATGTGACCTTCTCCTACAGTAATCTAGAAGGACTCATCCAGAGCCACAGGGACCTGCACCAGATTGCTTATGATCAATTACTAGACCTGTCCATCAGAGCTGGGAGCCCTACACAAGCACACAGCCGCGCACACACATGCACGCTCAAGCCATCCCGCCTTGTTAGAGACGTCTTCCAGGCAATGTCTCCCTGTTTTCACACTCCTTTTAGTATATTAACGCATAGGTAGGACCGATGGCCACTCACTAACACAGCTTACATCTTATATAAGAGTTTGCATTGTGTGTGATGTCTAAATCTGTTTTAGTGGTGATATTCCCATGTTAATGAAAGACAGCTATGATCACAGTTTATCAGTGCCTGATGTGAGTGGACCTTGTGTGAATCTGTGTGTGCGTGTGCGTGTGTGTGTCCATTATCCCCTGTGGTGTTCCACATCACTACGACGTCAGAGTATCAGCTGGGTTAGGGAAGATTAGAAGCAAGGTGTGACGTTTGAGTGGCCCACCGTGAGTTTGTGGGTGTGTATCTGTGTGTCAGTAGTGGCAAGGTGTGAAGTTTTACTGTGCGAGGGTAAATGTGATGTGTCAGATTACAGTGAATCGGTAAACAACTACAGGAGTTGATTAAAGGAGAGATGTGGATGGGTAACGAACCTGTCCGTCGACTACACCATCAGCTGGAAGCAGCTTTGTATCTGGCCTGCAGGATAAGACACAGACATTGGCTGGGCCTTCTAACCCCTACGTTTAGGAGTTATCTGTTATAATTCATTTACCCTAACCTTAACCCTTATCCTAACTCCTGCGCATGATTCAGTGCTGGTACTCCTTGTATATATGCGTTGTTGGGAACGGCTTTGTAAGTAAGCATTTCACGGTAAAGTCTAGACCTGTTGTATTCGGCGCATGTAACTAATAAAATGTGATTGATTTTGATTTAAACCCTTATTCTAAACCTAACCCTAACCTTAGCAAACGGTTGCTTATCAACAGATAGTATGACCACCTATCCACTATCCAAATGAAGTGTGACCGTGATTGAGCTCTGGGGCTGTCATTTCCAGAGACAATGAGTGGCAGCTTGGTGATGTTTGAAACAGGTAAACGTACGCAGAAATGTAGGGGGAAACGACAGAATTAGTTTGTGTTGAGAAAGTTAGAATTGAGGGAGTGAATGATTACATATCGAACATAATATGATCATTTTTTACCAGAACATGTCACTGTAAAGAGAGTACTAAATGTACTAAACTACTGTACAGCCATTTGTCCTGATTGCTCCTCAACACACATTCAGCATGAAATCTATGCTGTTGGTCTACCTTGAGAGTGAACAAATCAGTTCGAGTCATTGTACGTTCTAGCTATCCTGACTTGAGCTTTGTTCAATGTCACAACGCTGTTGTGTGCTCCATCCAAACTGTCACAATACCTTTCTCTCAGGTCTCTATGCCCTGAGGAGATCTGCCATTTTTACGCAAATACACACACTCTCTGTGTGTGTCTCTCTCCATCGAAGAGACTGAGCAGCTCTCTGCTCCCAGCTCTTGTTGAAACCCTGTTGTTTCAGTGAGTTGGACAACAGAGAGAAACATTGTGCATATGAAATCCCTGAACGGTGCTTTTGGCCTCCAGGCTTTCCCACTATTGCTTCATCGTATGAGACAGGACTCAGACACAATATCAGATAGATAAACGTATATTATAGTAGAGAGAGTAGAGAGTGTAGGAGAAGACAGTCTTCTGAGGGATTGTGGCGTCTGGAATCGTAGTGGGTGTTTTTTTATTGTTTTGGTAGATTTTGCAAGACTTGATTGTTGCATTTCTTTTCCAATCGCCTTGGTTTGAAGAGAACTGTAGTGTTGTTTTCAAGCCAGAAAACAAGGTCTCTGTGAACACCATGGGTGATTTAGGCTCAAACAGAAATGCCAGGTAATATTCTGTAGGTGTGGAGAGCAAATCAACCAGATGCTGCTTGCGTGACCAAAGTGCAGACCACCAAACTCTGTTCATAGAGCTGCTATTGTCATTTCATTTCCTGGTGGTGACAGTATTACAGTTGCACATCCAGATTATAGTTTTTGCTCTAACTTCATAAAGTGCCCATGCTGGAACCTGGTCTCACATCAGACAGCATTATTTGATGTTTGAACGTAGCCTTGCAATTGGACGCTTGGCGACAGTTGGACAAACGTCAAGAATTAAAGTGAGTTTTTCATATCAGGACTCATCCCATTGCTAACTGTACCTTCTCGTATTTGTGAAGGAAAGGGGAATAGGGGGACAAAAGACACTCGTCCTCTCTGGAGAAAACATCTCCCTGGGCACAGATCTATTCCACGTTGGTTCAACATAATTGAATTGAAATGATGTAGAAACAAAGTTGATTCAGCCAGTGTATGCCCAGTGGGATGTGCATCTCTCCCGTAATAAACCAGTGACATCATAATCACTAAGCTAATGACAGCCATTATAAGTGGCGTCATTAGGCCTGGGTTTCTGGGGCTTCAGCCCGGGATGTTTTTGGTCCAGTCCCAAACCTTTTGATGGTCATATAAAAAAAAAAGTGTTTATCCCTGTGACAAAAACTACAACAATATAATATACTGCGCTAGGCAGTAGCAGGCACTGCAAGAAGCCCCTGGAGTGAGACGGTGATGGCTGTGTGTGATTGGTCGAGATTTTTCAACTCCGATCACGTCCCTTCACCCCTCCCCCACCCCTACAGCACCGGTTAGATGTTAATGTCATTACTCAGCCTGTCACTCAGTCAGAGTCTGCAGCATAGCAGAGCAAATATGGATATTCTGAACTTCTTCCGAAAGGGAGGCAAAGAAAGTGAGCAGGTTGAGCATCAGCAGGCAGCAGTGAATGAGAACAGCCAGAGAGTTCAAGTGCAGCAGCAGAAGCAGAGTTAGCCACAGGTTTGTGCAGGGTTGGTGCTAGCTAACTAGCTAGTTAGTCTCTCTCAGCATAAGGGTCGGCTAATGCCAATAAGCTAGCGTTAGCACTCAGCATCCTTAAGCTATTGGGTGTCAGTCGGAGTTATTTAACAGTATATTTAGTAAATGGGCAAGCTAAGGATGTTGATATAAGTCATGCTATTAGAAAAAGTATTTATTTCCAGCGAGTGTACTTGATGGGTTTTGTTTCTGCAGCTAGCTTGGCTGGCTAGCCACTTTGGTAGCTACTCTCTGGCTAGCTAGCTGAGACCAAAGAGATGAGAGATTACTATTTAAATGAAGCTGCCAGTTGAGGACTTGTGAGGCATCTGCTTCTCAAACTAGACACTCTAATGTACTTGTCCTCTTGCTCAGTTGTGCACCAGGGCCTCCCACTCCTCATTATATTCATTCTGGTTAGAGACAGTTTGCGCTGTTCTGTGAAGGGAGTAGTACACAGCGTTGTACGAGATCTTCAGTTTCTTGCCAATTTCTTGCATGGAATAGCCTTCATTTCTCAGAACAAGAATAGACTGACGAGTTTCAGAAGAAAGTTATTTGTCTCTTGCCATTTTGAGCCTGTAATTGAACCCACAAATGCCGATGCTCCAGATACTCAACTATAGAAGGCCAGTTTTATTGCTTCTTTAATCAAAATGACAGTTTTCAGCTGTGCTAACATAATTGCAAAATCATTTTCTAATGATCAATTAGCCTTTTAAAATGATAAACTTGGATTAGCTAACACAACGTGCCATTGGAACACAGGAGTGATGTTTGCTGATAATGGGCCTATATGTAGATATCTATTTTTTTTTTTTAAATCAGCCATTTCCAGCTATAATAGTCATTTACAACATTAACAATACACTGTATTTCTGATCAATTTGATGTTATTCTAATGGACAAAAAATGTATTTTCTTTCAAAAACAAGGACATTTTTAAGAGACCCCAAACTTTTGAACGGTAGTGTATATTACTTTTTATAGATTTGCAAACATTTCTAAAAACCTGTTTTTGCTTTGTCATTATGGGGTATTGTGTGTAGATTGATGAGGGAAAATAACCATTTAATCCATTTCAGAATAAGGCTGAAACATTCAATGTCGTCGTGGTAAGTAACTCCAGTGTATATTTGGCCTTGCATTTTAGGTTATTGTTCTGCTGAAAGGTGGATTCATCTCCCAGTGTCTGTTGCAAAACAGACTAAACCAGGTTTTCCTATAAGACTTTGCCTGTGCTTAGCTCTATTCCTTTTCTTTTTATCCTAAAAAAAACTTCTTAGTCCTTGCCGATGACAAGCATACCCATAACCTGATGCAGCCATCACAATGCTTGAAAATATGAAGAGTGGTACTCAGTGATGTGCTATGTTAGATTTGCCCTAAACATAATGCTTTGTATTCAGGACAAAAAGTTAATTTCTCTGACAAATTGTTGCAGTATTACAATTGCCAACAGGATTCATGTTTAGGAATATTTTTATTCTGTCATTTAGGTTATTATTGTGAAGTATGTTGAGAATGTTGTTGATCCATCCTCAGTTTTCTCCAGAGCCTTAAACTCTGTAACTGTTTTAAAGTCACCATTGGCCTCATGGTGAACTCCCTGAACGGTTTCCTTCCTCTCTGTCACCTGAGTTAGGAAGGACACCTGTATCTTTGTAGTGACTGGGTGTATTGATACACCATCCAAAGTGCAATTAATATCTTCCCCATGCTCAAAGGGATATTCACTGTCTGCTTTTTTATTTTTACCCATCTACCAATACTGTAAGTTCCCTTCTTTGCGAGGCATTGGAAAACCTCCTTGGGCTTTGTTGTTAAACCTGTGCTTATAAAAGCATGAGCTGGCACACACAGAGAAAATGATTTAGTGTAGAGGTGCTGACTAACAGTGAATAAACTGTGAGCTTTAAAAAGAAATTGACTCTGTTTGTTTTTATAGTTAAACCTGTGCTTGAAATTCACTGCTCAACTGAGGGACCTTACAGATAATTGTTTGTGTGGGGTACAGAGATGGGATAGTCATTCAAAAATCATGTCAAACACCATTATTGCACCCTGAGTCCATGCAACTTATTATCTGACTTGTTAAGCAGATTTGTACTCCTGGAGTTATTTATGCATGCCATAACAAATGCTTATTGACCGAAGACATTTAAAAAACAAATCCCAAAACACAAGTCTACTTTGACATTATGGGGTATTGTGTGTAGATCAGTGACACAAAATCTGAATGTAATCCATTTTAAAAGCAGGCTGTAACACAACAAAATGTGGAAAAAGCCAAGGGGTGTGACTACTTTCTGAAGACACTGTATATCATGTGTACAGTATATGACAAATAAACAAACTTGAACTTTGAATGGAAGAGGGAGGGCAGCCAGAAAGAAGGGGAGAAGATGGCCAGCTTTGTGGTTCGATTATATAGGTGAACAAAACACTGAAAAGACATAGGACCTTAAGTTGTGTCCTTAAATGTTATGTAATCTAAAAATCTCACATTAGCTTGTAGAACTGACAAAATTGAATTCATTATTGAGGTCTTTTAACTTATTCCATTCTAGAGCTCATTTTGTTTTGGCTCATTTCAGAGTGTCTTTATATTCATACTATTATGTACGCAGCTTTGTATCTGTCATGTTTGGAATTGTATTTCTATGTTTTGCGGACACTTGCATTTCTCTTTACGGTTGAGTTTCCCTGTTCATGTCAGTATACAGTAACTTTAAAAATAACTATTGACATGTTGCACCTCCGCCTTGTTACCTTGCAATGAGCCAATGAGGACGCCAGATGAGAACCGCAGCAGCCATTGGAAACTGGAAGGGAAGAGAATCATTTAGGTGACCGACCCAGACACAAGCCCCCCAAAAAGTTAAGCTACCCCAGTATATCCCTTTGACCATTTTGGATTTCAGAACTAAATTTAAGACCCCAGACAAGACACAGAGACAGCAACAGAAGAGTAGATGACGAAGAGAGACACCATACAAGACAGACACTACAACAGAAGAGTAGGATATGATGGAGAGAGACACACCAGACAAGACACAGAGACCACAACAGAAGAAGAGGTCATGAAGATCGACACACTAGACAGGACAAAGACAGCAACAGAAGAATAGGATATGATGGAGAGAGACACCAGAAGAACAGAACAGGCCATAACAGAAGAGGATAGACAAAGGAGACAGTAACAAACAAGAACCTGAGAGAGCAACATACAAGACAGAGAAAGTGACAGAAGAGGGCATATGGAGAGAGAACAGAGGTGGGTTGAGCAGTAGACTTTATCCCTTCTAGCTGCTCTATACATTTGAATTAGTTGCATTTATTTGCACAAATTATAAGAGGTGAAATACAGACTGTGAAAAATAATTTGCTGTTGAGGTGAAAAGGCCTGTGAAATGACTATTAAAACAATTGTTTACAATTGCAACATAGAAGACTAAGAGACAGCAACAGAAGAGGGTAGACAAGAGAGACAGCAACAGACGAAACAGAGAAAGTGATGGAGAGAAGCCGCGGTGGGGTGAGCACACAGTAGACTGTATCACTTAAAGTGTGTGTGTGTGTGTGTGCACGTGTGTAAAGTGTGTGTGCGTGTGTGTGTGTGTGTGTGTGTGTGTGTGTGTGTGTGTGCGTGTGTGTGTGCGTGTGTGTGTGTGTGTGTGTGTGTGTGTGTGTGTGTGTGTGTGTGTGAGCGAGAGAGACAGCTTTTGGGTACTGTGGGATTCTTTAATCAGTTTGACTCATTGGACAGGTCCGAGTCCATGCTTGAAGTGGTTGAGTTGTATGGAGGTTTTTGGCAATACACTGTACAGTAGATGTATGTGTTCCAGAGTAGAGAGTAGAGAGTGTTCCAGAGTTGAGAGACCCACAGTTGCTACTGTAATTGAGTACGGGCAGTGTCTGCTGTGGTAGGTGTGAAGGTACCTGAAAAAGATTTCAATCCTCAATGCTCGTCTCAAAGTGCACCAAATTCATGCATTTAGATATTGAAATTACTTTTTTGGGGATGGGGGAGGATGCACCCGGAGGCCACTACTAGCTTTGGGCTAAGCCACCCCCCAATGTCTTCAAATCCTAGAAATGCCCCTGGCCATTATACCAGAGGCCAATTCAGGACCCCACTAGACATTATGAAGCCTATCACCTAAGTGACAATGCCACGCCTACCCCCACTTCACTTCCACTGCACCAAATACCCGAGTTTCCGACTTCTAATTATCCTTACACCTCTGAAGACTCTAGCCACTTCCATGCCAGTCGGAAGCACGTAGACTGTTTTATTTCTGAACACTCAAAAGCTTGTTTCCCCAGCGACTGTTGGATAAGGGAAACCATGGGGTGTTAAATAGTTAAAGACGCTAACCACCCAAGCAATAGACCATTCTCTCTGCTTCCGCACGGCAAGTGGTACCGGTGCATCAAGTCTGGCACCAACAGGCTCTTGAACAGCTTTTATCCCCCAGCAATAAGACTGTTAAATAGCTAACAAAATAGCTGCACTCACTCAGACATAACATGCACACACATCCGTGGCGGTCGGTGCTGTTTAAGATGAGGGAGGACAATCATATGTAACATCGATAGATTTAAGCTTCTACATGATACTTACATTTTCTCTGTATCCATCATGAGGATGCTACAACCTATGAATAAACGTTTATTTGAAATGACAGACAGTGACGCATTCAATACTGCCTTGCACACGCTTACCTGCATCTAGCTGATCTACAGTCCAACAGTTGCAAATTCAGCCACGTTATATTCCTTCTTGCATCTAAGCTCTCTCCTCCTCTCACTTTCCCCCTTCGCTTGTGGACTTCAATGCACAACACATCAACTATATGTGTCAAAAAAAACTTTCCAAGACAAAACATATCATAACCTCTAGCAGCTACACACAGCCTACATCGGTGTCACCATCTTAGCTAAACTAATGTCCTGGTCAACATAGCTAATAGAACTAACGATATAGGTCATTCCGGCGCCAACAGAGATGGCCGCCTCGCTTCGCGTTCTTAGGAAACTATGCAGTATTTTGTTTTTTTATGTATTATTTCTTACACTGTCACACTCTGTCACTTTCTCGCCTAGGGAATCTTAAGTCTCATTATATACAGCCAGAAGGAACTATTGGATATAAGAACAACGTCAACTTACCAACACTACGACCAGTAATACGACTTTCCCGAAGCGGATCCTCTGTTTGGTCCACCACCCAGGACAATGGATCAGATCCCAAAGGCAACCCAAAACAACGGCGCCGCAGAAGGAACGGCCTTCTGATCAGGCTCCGTAGACGGGCACATCGCCCACCTCTCCCGAGTATACAACTAGCCAACGTCCAGTCTCTTGACAACAAGGTAGACAAAATCCGAGGAAGAGTTGCCTTCCAGAGAGACATCAGAGATTGTTACATTCTCCATTTCACAGAAACATGGCTCACTTGGGATACGTTACCAGCCACCTGGTTTCTTCATGCATCAGGCCGACAGAAACAAACATCGTGGTGTGATCATAACAACATACAGGAACTAAAGTCCTTTTGTTCACCTGACCTAGAATTCCTTACAATCAAATGCCGACCACATTATCTACCAAGAGAATTCTCTTTGAGTATAATCACAGTCGTGTACATCCCCCCCAAGCAAACACCTCGACGGCCCTGAAAGAACTTCATTGGACACTATGTAAACTGGAAACCACATATCCTGAGGCTGCATTTATTGTAGCTGGAGATTTTAACAAGGCTAATCTGAAAACAAGGCTCCCTAAATTTTATCAGCATATCGAATGCGCACCGGGCTGACAGCATTCTGGATCATTTTACTCGAACTTCCGCGACGCATACAAAGCCATTCCTCGCCCTCCTTTCGTAAAATCTGACCACGGCTCCATTCTGTTGCTCCCAGCATATAGACAGAAACTAAAACAGGAAACGCCTGTGCTCAGGTCTGTTCAACGCCAGTCCGACCAATCTGATTCCACGCTTCAAGATTGCTTCGATCACGTGGACTGGGATATGTTCCGGTTAGCGTCGAACAATAACATTGATGTATACTCTGATTCGGTGAGCGAGTTTATTAGTAAGTGCATCGGTGATGTTGTACCAACAGCGACTATTAAAACCTTCCCCAACCAGAAACCGTGGATTGATGGCAGCATTCGCACAAAACTGAAAGCGCGAACCCCTGCTTTTAATCATGGCAAGGCGACCAGAAACATGACCGAATACAAACAGTGTAGCTATTCGCTCCGCAAGGCAATCAAACAAGCTAAGCACCAGTATAGAGACAAAGTAGAGTAGCAATTCAACGGCTCAGACACGAGAGAAATGTGGCAGGGTCAATCAGTCAATCACGGACTACAAAAGGAAAACCAGCCCCATCTTGGACCCTGATGTCTTGCTCCCAGACAAACTAAACATCTTCTTCCCTCGCTTTGAGGACAATACAGTGCCACCAACACGGCCTGCTACCAAAACCTGCGGACTCTCCTTCACTGCAGCCAACGTGAGTAAAACATTTAAACGTGTTAACCCTCGTAATGCTGTCGGCCCAGACGGCATCCCCAGCCGCGTCCTCAGAGCATGCACAGAGCAGCTGTCTGGTGTGTTTACAGACATATTCAATCAATCCCTATCCCAGTCTGCTGTTCCCACATGCTTCAAGAGGGCCACCATTGTTCCTGTTCCCAAGAAAGCTAAGGTAACTGAGCTAAACGACTATCACCCCGTAGCACTCACATTCATCATCATGAAGTGCTTTGAGAGACTAGTCAAGTATCATATCACCTCCACCCTACCTGACACCCTAGATTCACTCCAATTTGCTTACCGCCTCATTAGGTCCACAGACGACGCAATCGCAATCACACTGTACACTGCCCTAACCCTAACATCTGAACAAGAGGAATACCTATGTAAGAACGCTGTTCATCGACTACAGCTCAGCATTTAACATCATAGTACCCTCAAAACTCATCATTAAGCTCTCAAAACCCTGGGTCTCGACCCCGCCCTGTACAACTGTGTCCTGGACTTTCTGACGGGCCGCCCTGAGGTGGTGAGGGTAGGAAACAACATCTCCACCCCGCTGATCCTCAACACTGGGGCCCCACAAGGGTGTGTTCTCAGCCCTCTCCTGTACTCCCTGTTCACCCATGACTACGTGGCCATGCACGCCTCCAACCCAATCATCAAGTTTGCAGACAACATTATAGTGGTAGGCTTGATTACCAACAATGACGAGACAGCCTACAGGGAGGAGGTGAGGGCCCTCGGAGTGTGGTGTCAGGAAAACAACCTCACACTCAACGTCAACAAAACAAAGGAGATGATCGTGGACTTCAGGAAACAGTAGAGGGAGCATCCCCCTATCCACATCGACGGGACAGTAGTGGAGAAGGTGGAAAGTTTTAAGTTCCTCGGCCTACACATCACGGACAAACTGAAATGGTCCACCCACACAGACAGCGTGTTGAAGAAGGCGTAACAGCGCCTCTTCAACCTCAGGAGGTCACAAAACACTCAAACTTTTACAGATGCACAATCGAGAGCATCCTGTCAGGCTGTATCACCGCCTGGTATGGCAACTGCTCCGCCTACAACCGCAAGGCTCTCCAGGGGGTAGTGAGGTCTGCACAACGCATCACCGGGGGCAAACTACCTGCCCTCCAGAACACCTACACCACCCGATGTCACAGGAAGGCCATAAAGATCATCAAGGACAACAACCACCCGAGCCACTGCCTGTTCACCCCGCTATCATCCAGAAGGTGAGATCAGTACATGTGCATCGAAGTTGGGACCGAGAGACTGAAAAACAGCTTCTATTTCATGGCCATCAGACTGTTAAACAGCCATCACTAACATTGAGTGGCTGCTGCCAACATACTGACTCAAATCTCTAGCCACTTTAATAATAAAAAATTGGATGTAATAAATGTATCACTAGTCACTTTAAACAGTGCCACTTTATAATGTTTACATACCATACATTACTTATCTCATATGTATATACTGTACTCTATACCATCTGCTGCATCTTGCCTATGCTGTTCAACCATCACTCATCCATATATTTACATGTACATATTCTTATTAATTCCTTTACACTTGTGTGTATAAGGTAGTTGTTGTGAAATTGTTAGATTACTTGTTAGATATTACTGCATGGTCAGAACTAGAAGCACAATCATTTTGCTACACTCGCATTAACATTTGCTAACCGTGTGTAAGTGACCAATAACATTAGATTTGATTTGAGTTAGTAAATCTTCTACAATCATGCAGCCAGTAAGCAGCTTAGCAGTTACACCGGTGGTTATAAATTAGTAAAACCATCAGCTTACCTTGACTTGGAAGAATTCCAGTGCTGGATAGTCATAGCCAGCTAGCCTACATTGCATCCCTCTATTTGAGCCTGGTGTTTGAGTAGGCTAAACTAGCTTACTGCATTTGCTGGCTAAGTAAGTGAAAGTTTTTTTTTTAAATGCTGAAATAACTCTCTCTCTCTCTCTCTCTCTCTCACTCTTGCTTCTTCTTACGTTTTGAATAAATTAATTTGTTCAAAACTGTTCAACTATTGTCTTTCTCTCTCTTTGAGTCAACTACTCATCACATTTTATGCACTGCAGTGCTAGCTAGCTGTAGCTTATGCTTTCAGTACTAGACATTCTCTGATCCCTTTATTGGGTGGATTACATGTCAGTTCTATCAGGGCACAAGGTGAGACCCAGAAGCAGACACATGAGGCTGGAGGTTGGAGTCTTAGATGTTTATTGATCTATAAGGGGGTAGGAAAGAGAGGTCGTGGACAAGCAAAAAGTAAAGCCTGTTTAGAGTCCAGGAGGTACAGAGTGGCAGGCAGGCTCGAGGTCAGGGCAGGCAGAATGGTCAGGCAGGCTCGAGGTCAGGGCAGGCAGAATGGTCAGGCAGGCTCGAGGTCAGGGCAGGCAGAATGGTCAGGCAGGCTCGAGGTCAGGGCAGGCAGAATGGTCAGGCAGGCTCGAGGTCAGGGCAGGCAGAATGGTCAGGCAGGCTCGAGGTCAGGGCAGGCAGAATGGTCAGGCAGGCTCGAGGTCAGGGCAGGCAGAATGGTCAGGCAGGCTCGAGGTCAGGGCAGGCAGAATGGTCAGGCAGGCTCGAGGTCAGGGCAGGCAGAATGGTCAGGCAGGCTCGAGGTCAGGGCAGGCAGAATGGTCAGGCAGGCTCGAGGTCAGGGCAGGCAGAATGGTCAGGCAGGCTCGAGGTCAGGGCAGGCAGAATGGTCAGGCAGGCTCGAGGTCAGGGCAGGCAGAATGGTCAGGCAGGCTCGAGGTCAGGGCAGGCAGAATGGTCAGGCAGGCTCGAGGTCAGGGCAGGCAGAATGGTCAGGCAGGCTCGAGGTCAGGGCAGGCAGAATGGTCAGGCAGGCTCGAGGTCAGGGCAGGCAGAATGGTCAGGCAGGCTCGAGGTCAGGGCAGGCAGAATGGTCAGGCAGGCTCGAGGTCAGGGCAGGCAGAATGGTCAGGCAGGCTCGAGGTCAGGGCAGGCAGAATGGTCAGGCAGGCTCGAGGTCAGGGCAGGCAGAATGGTCAGGCAGGCTCGAGGTCAGGGCAGGCAGAATGGTCAGGCAGGCTCGAGGTCAGGGCAGGCAGAATGGTCAGGCAGGCTCGAGGTCAGGGCAGGCAGAATGGTCAGGCAGGCTCGAGGTCAGGGCAGGCAGAATGGTCAGGCAGGCTCGAGGTCAGGGCAGGCAGAATGGTCAGGCAGGCTCGAGGTCAGGGCAGGCAGAATGGTCAGGCAGGCTCGAGGTCAGGGCAGGCAGAATGGTCAGGCAGGCTCGAGGTCAGGGCAGGCAGAATGGTCAGGCAGGCTCGAGGTCAGGGCAGGCAGAATGGTCAGGCAGGCTCGAGGTCAGGGCAGGCAGAATGGTCAGGCAGGCTCGAGGTCAGGGCAGGCAGAATGGTCAGGCAGGCGGGTACAGAGTCCAGAAACAGGCAAGGGTCAAAATGGGGAGGACTAGCAAAAAGAGAATAGAAAAAGGCAGGTGCACAGGAACAACAAGCTGGTTGACTTGAACATACAAGACAAACTGGCACAGAGAGCCAGGAAACACATGGACAAATACACAGGGGAAAACAAGCGACACCTGGAGGGGGTGGAGACAATCACGAGGACAGGTGAAACAGATCAGGGTGTGACAAGTTCATGCTGCAAGAGCTCTGATAGGTTGGAGGACGTCCGCCAGATGTGGTCATAATTGCTGTGTAAGTCTATGGAAAGGGGTGAGAACCATGAGCCTCCTAGGTTTTGTATTGAAGTCAATGTACCCAGAGGAGGACAGAAGCTGTCCTCTGGCTACACCATGGTGCTACCCTACAGAATCAATTACTTGGTGACATGTGAATATATTGATTATAGTTTTATCTAAAAAGGATAACTTTGGAAATGTTTCAATATTTTTGAGGAGGATGGTCCTCCCGTTCCTCCTCTGAGGAGCCTCCACTGACATACATTTATAGTGACTCTGCACACACGCACACCGACTCACATACAAGCTGCTGCTACACTTTTTAAAATCTTATTCCTTTTGCCTAGTTACCTCTATACATATCTACCTCCATCACTCCGTATCCCTGCACATTGTTAATATGGTACTGACCCTGTATATATTTACCTCTATACATATCTACCTCCATCACTCCGTATCCCTGCACATTGTTAATATGGTACTGACCCTGTATATATTTACCTCTATACATATCTACCTCCATCACTCCGTATCCCTGCACATTGTTAATATGGTACTGACCCTGTATATATTTACCTCTATACATATCTACCTCCATCACTCCGTATCCCTGCACATTGTTAATATGGTACTGACCCTGTATATATTTACCTCTATACATATCTACCTCCATCACTCCGTATCCCTGCACATTGTTAATATGGTACTGACCCTGTATATAGTTACCTCTATACATATCTACCTCCATCACTCCGTATCCCTGCACATTGTTAATATGGTACTGGAACTGATCCTGTATCTAGTATGCTTACTTTTTACTCACGTATTGTGTTCGTCATATTTCTTCTTACTTCTTGTGTTTTTTCCCGCTAGTATTACATTGTTATTGATTATTGCATTGTTGGGTTTTGAGTTTGCAAATGAGGCATTTCACCTTCTCTGTGCATGTGACATTAAAACTTGAAACTTGAAAAAACTTGGCGGAGTTGTAAAATCGCCTTCGTTTGATTTGATTATTTACCTTTCAATCACGACACCCTCCCTTCTATTCCCATGCATTTGATTGGCTGATTAGTTTGTGCCAGTGTTTCATGAAGCTACATTTCCTGTCCTGTGTGTTGCTCCCAATGACTGTGTGTACGGCCTGCTCCAGCAGAGATGGAAAAGGAAGCAAGACATCTCACTGGGAAAATGTTTATGGTTTGTATAAAAGTAGACCAGGCTCAGCTGCTGTCGCATTGGTGTCTATGGGACCGGAACTGTGACAACTTTTTGAAAGGTAAACAGCCTGAGTAAGACATCTTAATTTATCCACCATCATTGGCTTTAGGTGCACAGATCCACTAGACTTCGCTCAAATCCTGTATCAGTCATTTTGGTAACACCTTACTTAACACCCAGTGTTATAACACGTCATAACCATGTCATTATATGTCGTAACAGCTGACATAACTTGCCATAACCTGTCATAAGATGGTCAAAACACTTTCATGACCGCTATATTTACACCTGTTGTGACACATGTCTTGTTATTTTATGCCTGGTTATAACACCTACATAAGAGAGTCAAAACCCATCGTTTTTTCCCTGCCAAGAAGTTTCCTTTCATTTCAACGTTTGTTTCCTATATTCTTTGTTGTTGTTGTGATGAATCCTTTACAGTCATGTTGTTTCTCCCCACCACATTTTAAATAACTTGCAGAAAATACACATGTTTGACACTGTCAAGAAGCATTATGACCAGCCTGTGTCACTTCACTTGGACTAAAACAAGACACTTTATGACATTGTCAATACGCATTACGAGCATCATAATCGGATAAGCCAGATAGGCCTTTCACGGACATGCCCTTATATCAGTCATCAGGCAAAAATAGGGCATCTTGCTCCTGAAGCCCCTACATTCATCCCAGTCATCAGCAACAGAGCTTTGGTGTGCGCAATTACAATGATAATTTAATATGGCAAATAACAATTCAAATATATACAACAAAAACATACTGTTGACACGTAGGCTATGGTGTAATGCAATGTTTTGCCTTGTGTGGTAGGGTTTGACACTCTTATGTAGGTGTCATTCAATAAAATAACTACCGTGGTAGGGTTTGACACTCTTATGTAGGTGTCATTCAATAAAATAACTACCGTGGTAGGGTTTGACACTCTTATGTAGGTGTCATTCAATAAAATAACTACCGGGGTAGGGTTTGACACTCTTATGTAGGTGTCATTCAATAAAATAACTACCGGGGTAGGGTTTGACACTCTTATGTAGGTGTCATTCAATAAAATAACTACCATGGTAGGTTTTGACACACTTATGTGGGTGTCATAACCAGCCATAAAATAACACATTTTATGTCACAACGGGTCTTAATATATGTGTCATGACAGTGTTATGACAGGTTATGTCAGCCATTGTGACACATTATGACATGGTTATGACCGTGTCGTGACGCTCGGGGTCAAGTAATGTGCTACCGTCATTTTACATACATCTGACATTATTTATTGACGATTGGCTGTAAAAATAGATTTAGTGTCAGTATCACGTCAAAGCACAAGGCAGATTATCTCAAACCCAGGACTTGGCCCATGAAAGACTGTATCCACTGCCACAGACTTTTGTGAAAGACAGCATACTCTGTCATGAAGCTAAGTTCCAGGATAAATTCACTCATCAGTGGACAGTTGAACAGCAAGACACAGCCACCTTTCCTATGGAAATGAGGTGAAGAAGCAGGTTACTCCATCGTGGGCTGGACGGACAACCGTGTACTGCAACGTCAGAATGAAGTTCACAAAGGGCAAAGGAGTAGGCCTATGTGGACACAGGCAAATACCAAGGCAGAGAGGAAAACAATGGAGACCAAAACTGGGGCCAGATTCTCTGAGCTATTTAAATGGACATATTTTATGCTCATACACATGGATGTAGTAGACTCTATGCATCGTTTTCTTTTACTGGGGACAGAAAAGCACGTTTTTGCCATCTGAAAGAATATTGGTGTGCTGGATGATGGCGTACTAAGAAATACTCAGCTTAAAGTTGACGCACTGAAAACACCTGCAGATATCCCACTGGGCACACGCTGGTTGAATCAACGTTGTTTCCACGCCACTACAATGAAATTGCGCTGAACTAACTTGGAACAGATGATGAATTGTGTCTCCAGTGTGATAGGCCAACTACATGCTAACATCTCAAGACATTTGCCTGCCCTGTAAACAGCTGTTTGTCATAACAAGTGGGGGGGAAAACGATGATACGATGAATAGTGTCTTCGGATGAATGTATCCAAACAGGATCTCACCGTCGTACAGCTGACCGAACAACATGATGAGGTAGACATGCTGGGAGAGGTTCTAGGTTTCCATTCGTTGGGTGTGTACTTGCAAAGTGGTTCGCCACTGACAGACAGATGGGCCTACCACACATTCATCCAGATGCAGAACTAACATCAGGCGTAGTAACACAGTTGTTCTCTTGTGATGTGCTTGTTGGTCCAGCACATGAAAATCCATGCATTTCTCATATCATAGATCGTGTAAATTGGTTCCAGAAACATCAGAATCAATATCATTTCAAGCCCCCTGTTGAGGTTTGGGGCATTGAAATCTGTTTCAGAGGCACAATTTATTCCAGTTCAGAGAATTATGAACCGCTGTGCGTATTGCCAGTATAAAGTGCAGTTTGCCAGTATAAAGTGCAGTTTACCAGGATAAAGTGCAGTTTGCCAGGATAAAGTGCAGTTTGCCAGTATAAAGTGCAGTTTGCCAGGATAAAGTGCAGTTTGCCGGGATAAAGTGCAGTTTACCAGAACTACAGAGTGAGTAACCCCTTTAACGCAGGGCTGTTTTGTAGGCATTAGGCTGCTTGGAGGAAAAACTATGAGAAATCAAGGGGCCTAGCATTGGGAATTTGAGAGCAAAGCTACTGTTCACTTCTTAAATTGTAAAGGTAAAACATGTTTCATGAATGTTTCTATCCAATACTACTAATAATATGCATATATTAGTTTCTGGGCCTGAGTAGCAAGAAGTTTACTCTGGGCACGCTTTTCATCCGAACGTGAAAATGCTGCCAACTATCCCAAACAGGTTTACAACGTGTATCATACTTTAAAAAAAAGTTTTATTATCAATTTTTTAGATGCAACTTTGCATTGTACTGTGAAACTGCTTGATGTGTTAAAATCCTCTTTTTTTTCGCTTGGCCTTTAATCAATCACTCCTTTGTGTTTGATGTTCTTTGATAACATTTGACCTCTTATTGTGGGCTTGTTTTTTCATTTGATTGCTTTAAGTGTGTTGCGATTTTAAATGCACTTCAAATAAATGTTGAATTGAAGTATAATTTGATATCGCATCTTTAATGGATGATTGCATGAATATAGACTCCATTAACTTTATAGTCTATCGTTTTTATTAAGATCAATCAATCAAATGTATTTATAAAGCCCTTTTTTTACATCAGCCGATGTCAGAAAGTGCTATACAGAAACACAGCCTAAAACCCCAAACAGCAAGCAATGCAGATGTAGAAGCACGGTGGCTAGGAAAAACTATCTAGAAAGGCAAGAACCTAGAAGAAAACTTAGAGAGGAACCAGGCTCTGAGGGGTGGCCAGTCCTCTTCTGGCTGTGCTGGGTGGAGATTATAACAGTACATGGCCAAGATGTTCAAACGTTCATAGATGACCAGCAGGGTAAAATAATAATAATCACAGTGGTTGTAGAGGGTGCAACAGGTCAACACCTCAGGAGTAAATGTCAGTTGGTTTTTCATAGCCAAGCATTCAGAGTTTGAGACAGCAGGTGCGGTAACGAGAGAAAGTCGAAAACAGCAGGTCCGGGACAAGGTAGCACGTCCGGTAAAAAGGTCAAGGTTCCATAGCCGCAGGCAGAACAGTTGAAACTGGAGCAGCAGCAAGACCAGGTGGACTGGGGACAGCCAGGAGTCACCAGGCCAGGTAGTGCTGAGGCATGGTTCCAGAGCTCAGGTCCTCTGGGAGGGAGAGGGAGAGAGAGAGAATTAGAGGGAGCGTTTTTCAAATGTATGAACTAGGTTATAGGCCTACTAAATAAATGTTTGGAGTAGATTGCCTGCTGAGCTGAACTTGGGCGTGATATGAGGACAATAAGTGTTAGGGTTATTAGCATTTGTAAAGATCCATGACCTTCCAGAGCCGACTAATCAAGACTGGTTCAAGTTATGTTTCTATTCTGACTTAATACTGAGGTTCTACTTCTTATCATTGAACATACTCTGACTTACAGTGCTTTGGGAAAGTATTCAAACCCCTTCCCTTTTTCCAAAATTTGTTACGTTACAGCCTTATTCTACAGTTTACTAAATTATCAATCTACACACAATACCCCATAATGACAAAGTGAAAACAAGTTTTTAGAAATGTTTGCAACTTTATTAAAGATAACTAACAGAAATACATTATTTACATAAGTATTCAGACCCTTTGCTATTAGACTCGAAATTGAGCTCAGGTGCATCCTGTTTCCATTGATCATCACTGAGATATTTCTACAACGTACCTATGGTAAATTCAATTAATTGGACATTATTTGGAAAGGCACACACCTGTCTATATAAGGTCCCACATTTGACAGTGTATGTCCCACAATTGACTGTGCAAAAACCAAGCCATGAGGTCAGACACAAATCCCCTGAGACAGGATTGTGTCGAGGCACAGATCTGGGGAAGGGTACCAAAACATTGCTGCAGTATTGTAGAGAAGTTGGCCACCCATCCTAACTGAGCAATCGGGGGATAAGGGCCTTGGTCAGGGAGGTGACCAAGAACCCGATGGTCACTCTGACAGAGCTCCAGAGTTCCTCTGTGGAGAAGGGAGAACCTTCCAGAAGAGCAACCATTTCTGCAGCACTCCGCCAATCAGGCCTTTATGGTGTCCAGACGGAAGCCACTCCTCAGTAAAAGGCACATGACAGCACGCTTGGAGTTTGCCAAAAGCCACCTAAAGGACTCTCCGACCATGAGAAACAATATTCTCTGGTCTGATGAAACCAAGATTGAACTCTTTGGCCTGAATGCCAAGCATCATGTCTGAAGGAAACCTGGCACCATCCCTACGGTGAAGCATGGTGGTGGCAGCATCATGCTGTGGGGATATTTTTCAGCAGCAGGGACTGGGAGACTAGTCAGGATCGTGGGAAAGATAAACGGAGCAAAGTACAGTGAGATCATTGATGAAAACCTGCTTCAGAGTGCTCAGGACCTCAGACTGGGGCAAAGGTTCACCTTCCAACTGGACAACGACTCTAAGGACACAGCCAAGACAACGCATGAGTGTGTTCGAGACAAGTCTCTGAATGTCCTTGAGTGGCCCAGCCAGAGCCCGGACTTCAACCCGATCAAACAGCTCTGGAGAGACCTGAAAATAGCTGTGCAGCAACGATCCCCATCCAACCTGACAGAGCTTGAGAGGATATGCAGAGAAGAATTGGAGAATCTCCCCAAATACAGGTGTGCCACACTTGTAGCGTCATACCCAAGAAGACTCAAGGATGTAATCGCTGCCGAAGGTGCTTCAACAAAGTACTGAGTAAAGGATCTGAATACCTATGTGTAATTATAATTTTTTATTGTTAATCAATTTGCTAACATTCTAAAAACCTGTTTTTGCTTTGTAATTATGGGGTATTGTGTGTAGATTGATGAAGGAAAAAAAGCAATTTAATCAATTGTAGAATAAGGCTGTAAGGTCACAACATTTGGAAAAAAGTCAAGGGGTCTGACTACTTTCTGAATGCACCATACATGTACACACTTGGTAACAGGCCAATTAACGATTAACGCAAGTCTTCCTGTCTTTAGCATTTCACTGTGATGGCTGCTGTAAATAAATGGGACAAATTACTGTCAAAGAAGAGTGATTTACTCCAAACGCTCCAGTGGCTCATTACCTGTTCAGTTTAAAAAGGCCTAATATTCAATGGAAATGGACCTTGGTCCCTTTGACCCTTAATGTTTCATATTCATAAATGTTATATATAGAATGCAGATGATTCAAAATCCCGTATTTATTTTCACGGAGCTGTGATTGTGTAGAACAAGTAGACCCGCACACTGTTAAAGCTCCCAATTCATAGCTTTGTTGGCGACGTTTCCATCCGAAAAGGATCTTCGTCGGGTCAAACACGCGGTGGTCACATCCCAAAATGTACAAGGAGTTGTGTAAGTCCACCGTTGAACACGTGACCTCATTAGCAATTACAGTATTTTACCTCTCTGTGGACATGCTAGGCAGACAGAGAGGAAACCATTATGGCTAATAGATGCTAACAACATAATTTACCTTGAAATGGCCATTCAGTGACTATGGAGAGCAATTGTTTACTCTATCATCAGCTCCCCTGAGGCCCCACTTGACATTTCTCAATGAAAGGCCACCAAGGACCCTGCCTGTTATGTCGTGTAGGCCAGTGCCAGAGCACCATGTTTTTAGAGATAGAGAGAGGCGGTGGATGCAGTGTTTACATGGGACTAGATGTAATCAGCTCGATTGCATTTTGGCAGGGGTGGCTGGTTTAAAGAGCACTCGTGGGAGAACACACGCACGGACACACGCATTTGTGCACCTTTTCGAAAAGAAATTCCATTTCAACATTGGGAAACCAACTCCACGTGGGATTAATCCTTTTGTTTTCCCAAGTGTGTCCACTTACGCTCAGCAAACACCAAATCAAAGCCAACCAAACCAAACCAAACTGAGCCTGTGTTGCAATTAAACGACAAACCCAACAAGACATAGCACTCTCTCCATTTTCAAAGCTCCATAAGGAATACATTTACATTTGGACCAAGGCCAGTCTTTGTTTACAGAGCATCCAAATCCAGTACTCTGCCTGGCACTCCCGCTGTATGGCAGAGAGAGGAGACCACAGGGAACGGAGTGATTTATGCTAAGACAACACCCAGGACCTGCCAAGTGCGTCAGTGCTCCAAGAAATCTGCTTAAACAACAATAGAGGGAAGAATTAAACCAGCCAGACATCAGCTACAATGATTTACCACGGCAACGGTGTGTTGGAACCCGGTGAGGTTCAAGCTTCTCGAAAATCAGTCACTATGAGTCACGGAGGTCAACTCATGGTGCAAGGCTAAGCTAGCTGATGTAGGCTAAGGCCTCCAGCCATTGTTTAACCCCCTGGCACTGTTTTGATGGAGAGTGACAAAGGACAGGAGGGACAGGTACAGAAAGGTCGAAATGCCATGCTGGGATGGAGCTGACCTTTCTTAACGTCTGGAGGACCTGGTGGCTTGGGGGTCGGGAAGGAAGGTGGGAGGGAGGGAGGTGATGAGAGGGAGAACTGTGAAGGAGGTGAATGGTATGGCAAAATCTACATTTCCGGTAAAAGTGGAAAGGCTAAGTTGCAAAAATTGACTCAATCGTTCACTTTGTGAAAAGATTCTGATGTGGAGACACCCTAGACATGGGCCTTAGGGGCCGTAGCGGCCATCTTACAAAATGACTGCCAACTGTAACACTATTTTACAGTTCAGAAGGACTATTTTTAGATAAACACTGGTATTGAACTGGTATTGTTCTGTACCTTACACCTTGTGATGACAGCTTAAAACACAGGACAGTTGAGCTAAAGGATGTGCAAAGTGCTCTCTCTTTCTCTCTCTTTCTCTCTCTCTCTCTCTCTCTCTCTCTCTCTCTGTGTTTCTCCCGCCCTTTCTCTCTCTCTCTGTCTCTTTCTCGCTTTGTTTCTCTCGCTCTCTATCTCTTTCTCTCTCTCTCTCTCTCTCTCTCTCTGTGTTTCTCCCCCCCTTTCTCTCTCTCTCTGTCTCTTTCTCGCTTTGTTTCTCTCGCTCTCTATCTCTTTCTTTCTTTCTCTCTCTCTCTCTCTCTCTCTCTCTCTCTGAATTCAATTTATTTTAAAGGGATTTATTGTGATGGAAACCTATGTTTACATTGCCAAAGCAAGTGAAATAGATAATAAACACAAGTGAAATAAACAATCTTAAATTGTAAATTGTAAATTGAGACATTTCAAATGTACAGTGTTGTAGCAATGTGCAAATTGTGTAGTTGTAGTACAACAGGGGAAATAAATAAACAGATTAATATAGATTGTCTTTACAATGGTGTTTGTGCTTCACTGGTTGCCCTTTTCTTGTGGCAACAGGTCACAAATCTTGCTGTTGTGATGACACACTGGTATTTAACTTAATAGATATGAGAGTTTATCAAAATTGGATCTCAAATTCTTTGTTGGTCTGTGTAATCTGAAGGAAATATGTGTCTCTAGCAGGAGGTTAGGAAGTGAAGCCCCCCCTCTCTCTCTGCTCATCTCTCTCTCTCTGCTCATCTGACAGAGTCACAGGCTCACGGTGATTCCTGATTTGCTCTCGTCACAAATACGCAATCTGGTTGGTAGAGCCTATATGAGAGACAGTGTATCCATTGATCTGTACCGGGTACGTTTTTATTGAGACGCGCGCGGTGTGTCCACCTATAAAAGAGGAGTGCGGCTTGGAGCGCAAGACCAGACTTTCCCCTGTTCTGTTCTTGAGGTGCGATAGAGACTCCATACAAAGATACTGAGCAATATGGAGGGGACTTTCCGAGAGCAGCTTTTCTTCCTTGTGTTATGTCTGTCATTTCTGAAGGGAGACACCAGATACATCGAGGTAAGCCTCTGAAGTCACTTTGCCCGTTTACCTTTTTCGTTTAATGTATTAATGTACTAGACTGTACTAGACTTAATGTATTAATGTACTAGACTTTGTCATACGAGCTCAATTAATGCAATAAAGTTGTTACAACTTGTTGTACTCAGTCAAATAAAGTTATCATTGTAATAACTGTCATTGTGCACTTGATTTATGCATTACGTAAACTGCTAGCCTTTACTAAAACACTTGAGTTGTCTTGCTTGACGGTATATTGTTGTCAACTTGTCCACATTAAATCTTGACTTTCTTTTGATAAATATTATCTAAATGTCGTTGTTTTTGTGTGCAGGAAAATGACATTACACCAGAGGGATTATTTGCACTTCTTAATTCAGAGCTCAAAAGAGAAATACCCGAGACATTAATTTACAGCCGACCCCTCCGTAAGTAACTGACTGAAGTACTTTCCTAAAAGCCTTTATTATGCAAAATTACCGTATACACGGTCGATCTGTGAAGCAATCTTTTTTTTTTGCCGACATGATCAAACCTTCAAAAATGCTTTTATTTAGCATGAAAAGTAAATAAAAATGTAACTCTGAATTTTTCAGTCACAATTGTATATGGATTTGTGTGAATACTATATAATCGAAAAAAATAAATGTGTGATTTAAGGCCTCTTGTAATTTATATAATTATAATCTTTATTGACTAAAAGTACAAATTGATGTATACTACTTAAGGAATTGGAAATGTATATTAGAATGCATTTTTGTCAGAAAAAAAATATCAACAGCCAATGTGCACACAATTTAATGTTAACCCCGTCTCTGTCTCCATTTCTCTCTCATTCTCCATGTCATCTCTCTTTCTGTCTCTATATCTCCCTCCCCCCTCTCTGTTACTCACACACCCATCTCCCTCCTTCTTCCCCTCTTCCCTACCTCTCCCCTCTCTCTCCTCCTTCTCCCTATCCTTCTCTACCACCTTCCCTTTCTTCCTCCCGTCCTCATCCTCTCCCCTCTCTCTCCTCCTTCTCCCTATCCTTCTCTACCACCTTCCCTTTCTTCCTCCCGTCCTCATCCTCTCCCCTCTCTCTCCTCCTTCTCCCTATCCTTCTCTACCACCTTCCCTTTCTTCCTCCCGTCCTCATCCTCTCCCCTCTCTCTCCTCCTTCTCCCTATCCTTCTCTACCACCTTCCCTTTCTTCCTCCCGTCCTCATCCTCTCCCCTCTCTCTCCTCCTTCTCCCTATCCTTCTCTACCACCTTCCCTTTCTTCCTCCCGTCCTCATCCTCTCCCCTCTCTCTCCTCCTTCTCCCTATCCTTCTCTACCACCTTCCCTTTCTTCCTCCCGTCCTCATCCTCTCCCCTCTCTCTCAACCTTCTCCCTATCCTTCTCTACCACCTTCCCTTTCTTCCTCCCGTCCTCATCCTCTCCCCTCTCTCTCCTCCTTCTCCCTATCCTTCTCTACCACCTTCCCTTTCTTCCTCCTGTCCTCATCCTCCTCTCCCCTCTCTCTCCTCCTTCTCCCTATCCTTCTCTACCACCTTCCCTTTCTTCCTCCCGTCCTCATCCTCTCCCCTCTTTCTCAACCTTCTCCCTATCCTTCTCTACCACCTTCACTTTCTTCCTCCCGTCCTCATCCTCTCCCCTCTCTCTCCTCCTTCTCCCTATCCTTCTCTACAACCTTCCCTTTCTTCCTCCCGTCCGCATCCTCTCCCCTCTCTCTCCTCCTTCTCCCTATCCTTCTCTACCACCTTCCCTTTCTTCCTCCCGTCCTCATCCTCTCCCGCTCTCAGGTTGTCTGGACATGGTGGCAGTAGAGGGTCAGTTCACCTTCACAGCAGACCGGCCTCAGCTCAGCTGTGCTTCTTTCTTCATCGCTGAGCCCGACCAGGTCATCAGTGTGGAGTATGACAGCGTCGACATCGACTGCAGGGGAGGAGACTTCATCAAGGTAACCGCACACGCACATGTGGCATGCACGCACACATGAAAGTACACACACACACACACACACACACACACACACACACACACACACACACACACACACACACACACACACACACACACACACACACACACACACACACACACACACACACACACACACACACACACACACACACACACACACACACACCACCTCTTTCACACCCACATACATCCCAAATACTACTCCCATCCCATCTTCACCTTGACTGACGTCAGCACCACCAGGTCCAGGGATAGATTTACTTTTCCAGACAATTGATGGGATGAAATTCCCGGCAGATTATTTTGTTGTTATTCGTGCCCAGGTCTGAGTAGTGCTCTTCCCCCGAGGCTTGGCGTAAAATCCCTCACCTACCCCCTGACCTGGGAACACCCGTTCTCAGTAGAAGATAACGACGGACTCCTAAATACCATAAAATGATATCGTCACTTAGCAGATGCTGTCACCAGGGGTAACATAGGGTATTTTCCGGTGTCGTTTTCTTACTTGACTTTTGTGAATTTGTGCTAAGGCTTCAATTGAGTCCCACACTTGATTTACAACCAGGTCACACCAGATCGACTTCAGTATTCAACGTTTGTCCAGGTCCCCAGGACATCGGGAGATGCCTACAATACCGTCCACTCGGGGCAACGTGAGCACCTATTACCATCTAGTAGGCTCCAAGGATGGCGGGTTCAATCCCAGTGCTAGGCACTCATTCCCAAACCTTAACCCTTACCTTAACCAGTGAGAATTAATGCCTAACCTTAACCCTTACCGTAACCAGTCAGAATTAATGCCTAACCTTAACCCTTACCTTAACCAGTCAGAATTCATGCCTAACCTTAACCCTTACCTTAACCAGTCAGAATGAATGCCTAACTTTAACCCTTACCGTAACCAGTCAGAATTAATGACTAACCTTAACCCTTACCGTAACCAGTCAGGATTAATGCCTAACCTTAACCCTTACCGTAACCAGTCAGAATGAATGCCTAACCTTAACCCTTACCGTAACCAGTCAGAATTAATGCCTAACCTTAACCCTTACCGTAACCAGTCAGAATGAATGCCTAACCTTAACCCTTACCGTAACCAGTCAGAATTAATGCCAGTCAAATTCATGCCTAACCTTAACCCTTACCAGTCAGAATAACCAGTCCCTTAGAATGAATGCCTAACCTTAACCCTTACCGTAACCAGTCAGAATGAATGCCTAACCTTAACCCTTACCGTAACCAGTCAGAATTCATGCCTAACCTTAACCCTTACCGTAACCAGTCAGAATTAATGCCTAACCTTAACCCTTACCGTAACCAGTCAGAATTGCCTAATGCCAGTCAAATGAATGCTAACCTTAACCCTTACCGTAACCAGTCAGAATTAATGCCTAACCTTAACCCTTACCGTAACCAGTCAGAATTAATGCCTAACCTTAACCCTTACCGTAACCAGTCAGAATTAATGCCTAACCTTAACCCTTACCGTAACCAGTCAGAATTAATGCCTAACCTTAACCCTTACCGTAACCAGTCAGAATTAATGCCTAACCTTAACCCTTACCGTAACCAGTCAGAATTAATGCCTAACCTTAACCCTTACCGTAACCAGTCAGAATTAATGCCTAACCTTAACCCTTACCGTAGCCCTTTATACTCATACGCGTATGTGGGTTGAAAATGGCATCTTTGGGCACTAATAAGCATCTAATCGGAAAGCAGTATTTCGAAAGATGAGACGTTGAGGATTATAATATAATACTGATTTGATGTCGTACAAGCAAGCCAAACAGCCGTGAGTCCAAATGTGCCCTTCACATTTCTATATTATACAGCTCATGTCATATACAGTGTCAACGTTTTTTTCCATCGTTGTGTTTGATGTACAGTTACAAGATGACATGGGGTCGTACCCTGGGTTGTTCATTGTGAAGAACACCCATCTGAACGCACACATGACTCCTTTCTATGCCCCCCAAAATGATCATCGTCTTCTCTGAATTGCCTTGTGGAAAGCCTAACACTGTAAGATCATGTTTTATAACTTGGCTAGTCTTGTTGGCAACAGAACAAGCTTGCAAGTAACGCCCAGCTGACCCAGATTACGATTTATAATGATTTACCAGTAATTGTGTTTGGATGCAGGGCTGTGTTCCAAACAAAACAACTACAAGTGTGCTTGTTCTAGTTCCTTAACGGCACATGGGAGAGCTAAAGCACCATATAGCTGAAGATTCTTCTTTGAGTCATAAAAGTGTATTGGAATTACTTTGGAACTGTAAACGCTTTGGAGAGGTGTTTTGGCCACTTGGAGTTAGTCCTCTCACTCAAATCCTTGTCATTTTTTTTGTCTTATTCTTCACCTCACATTTTCCAGAAATATTCTTATCATCTTGCTAAATTTCCAGAATCCAGAATATTTTCAGATTTCGTTATCAACAAATGCAGTGAAAAGTACAGTAAATGTAAAATGCACATAAAATCAAGTGTGACGTTTGGATTGAGTCTTGTGTCAGGTGGACTGCTGTTTCATTAACTTTGTCCAGATAATTTCCCCATGATCTCAGAACGGTTCCTTTCAATTGCTACCATGCTTATGCATTTGCTTTTCATATTTCTTCTGTAAGAAACATTTCAATTTAGCCATATTCATATCGGCCAATTCCCACGAGTGTAAAGGGTTAACCAATCGGAATTAATGGCTAAACTTAACTGTAGAAATTTGACGGTTAAAAAAAATGGCATTGTTTAGAAGGAGTGCAAGGGCAAATTGAGTCACAGAGTAGGCATTTCCTAACGGAAATAAGCAAATACATAGCCAATAGGATCTTACTGGCTCGTGCTTGGCTCTGCCCACCTCCTTGCTTATTCTGCCCACTATGCTTAACTTGCTCCCATCGGAAACGATACCCTGTGGTCTATCTTGGGTTGGTTCTTTGTTGATACCTTGTTGGGAATTAACGACACTCAGACACAACAGAGTCACTTCCTGATTTGAACACAGGCTCAAACGGAAGTCACCTTTAAAAGTCAATTATAGTGAACAGGTTGTTCATCTGCATTTTTTGGAACCCTCGTTTTGCTTACAGAGCAAAGTTCTGGAAATTGGATTTGATTGAATGCTTTTGATTAAGTCCACATCTCTCTCCTCTCCCAGGTGTTTGATGGCTGGGTGATGAAGGGAGAGAAGTTCCCTAGTTCCCAGGATCACGCCCTGCCGTTGATGGAACGCTATGTGGACTACTGCGACTCTGGGACGGTCAGGAGAACCGTGCGGTCGTCTCAGAACGTTGCCATGCTGTTCTTCCGCATTCACACTGCCGGGAGCTCCTTCACGCTGACAGTCAGGAAACCCATCAACCCTTTCCGTGAGTAGAGACCTGCACTAGCTTGATGGCCAGTCTTAGTGTTAATGACCTTTAAGGTTGTACTTCGAGTGCATGAACTGAAGCCCCGTTTATACCTGGTTTTAACATGCATCAGTTGTCCTGATCTTCTCCACATTCTGATTGTGCCCACATTTGTCGACAGGTGTAGACAATCAGAAGTCGCATGGTGAACTGATTGTGATTAGATCTTCCTGACCACCTCCAGACGTAGTCGAAGATACATCTTGTACGGATTTCCTTGAAGTGTAAACAGATCCGGACAACTAAAGTTTAAAGCCAATTTATGCTCGCTCCGGGGGGCACCATAGAGAAGGTTTGAAGCAATTGCAGAGTCTCCGAAGCCAAATCGAGCTCCGTACCGCATCGGCGCGTGCCTCCCAAATGTTGTAACGTAGGGCTCTGTATAAACACAAACTAATTTCCTTGACAACAGCACTGATCTGCTCCACAAAGTGCAAGAAGTAGGCCTATGAATGATCTGACTTCTGTGGAGGCCTCAGTGCAGTAAATGCTGTACGGCCACTGCAACTGAAAGGCTGCTAGATCGAATCCCCAAGCTGACAAGGTAAAAATCCGTCGTTCTGCCCCTGAGCAAGGCAGTTAACCCACTGTTCCTAGGCCGTCATTGTAAATAAGAATTTGTTCTTAAACTGACTTGCCTAGTTAAATAAAGGTTAAGTAAAAATAAATAAAAATATGTCGGATTGACCATGTAGAGGCCTTTATTCCTTTTGGGCAAGGTCCCGCTTGTCCTGCTCTTGAAAAATAAATCACACCGGCCAGTTGAAGTAGTAATTATGGACAATGATACCTTCACAATTCCTCCAGAATGAACATCATGGTCTTCAATAGAAACAAAGTGCCTATACTGGCACTGTGGTCGGATGCCACAGGCCAATCGAAATTAGGTAAAGCACATAGAAGTAAGGATATTTATGAAGAGATATCATCCCGAATGAGAGAAAATGGGTTCTCCCGTTCCCACGTCCAATGCCAGTGAAAAATATAAACAAAATACTGGAAAACATTGTACAGAAAGGACAAGGACTGTAATAGCAGGCATGCCATTAGGTGTGCCAACATGGGGCAGGATGCCAATGTAATGCTATAATAGTACTTTATACCACGTTGTAATCGCCAGGGTTGTGTGCTAATGCTTTAGGTGACCCTTTAGGTTGTTCAAGCTGCTCACGTCTAAGCCGTACTTGTGTGTGTGTTTGCATTTGTACTAAGCAATTTTGCCCACTTAAATGGATGCATTTTTGCTATAAGGTCAACACGTCTAGAGACACTGATATATCCCCCAACCCGCGCACCAATGACGTGGACGTCAATTAAGACAGCCCCCCGCACCACTCTGATCCAGAGGGGTTGGGTTAATTACGGTAGATACATTTCTGTTGAATGCATTCAGTTGTGCAACTGACAAGTTATCCCCTTTCCTTTCTCATGCCTCCCCCGCCGCCCCCCACCTCGCCCCCTACAGCCTGTAATATCATCTCCCAGACACCAGAGGGCAGCTTCACCATGGTGATACCCCAGCAGCACAGGAACTGCAGCTTCTCCATCATCTACCCTGTAGAGATCAAGATTGCTGAGCTCAGCCTGGGACACCTCAACGACTTCCCCATCAAGGTGAGCCCTGAGCAGGGAAACATCTGAGCCTAGAGGTCCGAAGCACTGCTGATTTTCTTTTCGCCCTGGGAAATGTTTTGGTTGATTAATGTCACTCACTAATTAGACAGAGATTCCACTCACCATGTGTCAGAGGTCTGAATCGAAAATCCTGATTAGAGGGGAAGAATAGAAAAAACATCAGCGATTCTGGCTTCTGGCAGGAAGTGGTTTAGTGAACTAGCCTGCCAAAGACCTAGAGACCTGTGTTAGCTCCCAGTGATGATGAGTGGATGCTTGGAGTCAGTGGAGATGAGTGTGAGGGGGTAGAAGGAAAGAAATAAAGATGGAAGGAAGAAATAAAGAAAGGGAGGGAGGGAAGTTAAACATACCTGTGAATCCATTGAGTCTTTCTCAACAGAGGTCCATCCCAGGATGTGCGGGAGCAGGGGACTTTGTGGAGCTGCTGGGAGGGAACGGGATGGACCCGTCTAAAATGTTCCCTGTAGCTGACCTTTGCTACAAATTTAACGGTCCCGGTGAGCGGCACCAACACCATCACCATCCTAACTACAATATATCTTTATTAACCCAACCATCACCATCGTAACTACAATATATCTTTATTAACCCAACCATCACCATCCTAACTACAATATATCTTTATTAACCCAACCATAACCATCCTAACTACAATATATCTTTATTAACCCAACCATCACCATCCTAACTACAATATATCTTTATTAACCCAACCATCACCATCCTAACTACAATATATCTTTATTAACCCAACCATCACCATCCTAACTACAATACATCTTTATTAACCCAACCATCACCATCCTAACTACAATATATCTTTATTAACCATCATCACCATCCTAACTAGAAATATCTTTATTAACCCCATCACCATCCTAACTAGAATATATCTTTATTACCCACCATCACCATCCTAACTAGAATATATCTTTATTAATTCCACCATCACCATCCTAACTAGAATATATCTTTATTAACCCCACCATCACCATCCTAACTAGAATATATCTTTATTCACCACCATCACCATCCTAACTAGAATATATCTTTATTATCTACCATCACCATCCTAACTAGAATATATCTTTATTAACCACACCATCACCATCCTAACTAGAATATATCTTTATTAACCACCATCACATCCTAACTAGAATATATCTTTATTAACCACCATCACCATCCTAACTAGAATATATCTTTATTAACCCCATCATCACCATCCTAAATAGAATATATCTTTATTAACCCCACCATCACCATCCTACCTAGAATATATCTTTATTAACTTCACCATCCTAACTAGAATATATCTTTATTAACCACCATCACCATCCTAACTAGAATATATCTTTATTAACCCTACCTTCACCATCCTAACTAGAATATATCTTTATTACCTACCATCACCATCCTAACTAGAATATATATTTATTAACTCCACCATCACCATCACCATCACCATCCTAACTAGAAAATATCTTTATTAATTCCACCATCACCATCCTAACTAGAATATATCTTTATTAACCACCATCACCATCCTAACTAGAATATATCTTTATTAACCATCATCACCATCCAAACTAGAATATATCTTTATTAACCACCATCACCATCCAAACTAGAATATATCTTTATTAACCCCACCATCACCATCCTAACTAGAATATATCTTTATTAACCACCATCACCATCCTAACTAGAATATATCTTTATTAACCCCACCATCACCATCCTAACTAGAATATCTTTATTAACCCAACCATCACCATCCTAACTAGAATATATCTTTATTAACTCCACCATCACCATCCTAACTAGAATATATCTTTATTAACCACACCATCACAATCACCATCCTAACTAGAATATATCTTTATTAACCATCATCACCATCCAAACTAGAATATATCTTTATTAACCACCATCACCATCCTAACTAGAATATATCTTTATTAACCCTACCATCACCATCCTAACTAGAATATATATTTAACCACCATCACCATCCTAACTAGAATATATCTTTATTAACCCCACCATCACCATCCTAACTAGAATATATCTTTATCAACCACCATCACATCCTAACTAGAATATATCTTTATTAACCCTACCATCACATCCTAACTAGAATATATCTTTATTAACCCCACCATCACCATCCTAACTAGAATATATCTTTATTAATCACCATCACCATCCTAACTAGAATATATCTTTATTAACCCCACCATCACATCCTAACTAGAATATATCTCTATTAATCACCATCACCATCCTAACTAGAATATATCTTTATTAACCCCATCATCACCATCCTAACTAGAATATATCTTTATTAACCCCGTCACCATCCTAACTAGAATATATCTTTAACCACCATCACCATCCCAACTAGAATATATCTTTATTAACTCCACCATCACCATCCTAACTAGAATATATCTTTATTAACCCCATCATCACCATCCTAACTAGAATATATCTTTAACCACCATCACCATCCTAACTAGAATATATCTTTATTAACCATCATCACCATCCAAACTAGAATATATCTTTATTAACCACCATCACCATCCAAACTAGAATATATCTTTATTAACCCCACCATCACCATCCTAACTAGAATATATCTTTATTAACCACCATCACCATCCTAACTAGAATATATCTTTATTAACCCCACCATCACCATCCTAACTAGAATATATCTTTATTAACCCAACCATCACCATCCTAACTAGAATATATCTTTATTAACTCCACTATCACCATCCTAACTAGAATATATCTTTATTAACCCACCATCACAATCACCATCCTAACTAGAATATATCTTTATTAACCATCATCACCATCCAACTAGAATATATCTTTATTAACCACCATCACCATCCTAACTAGAATATATCTTTATTAACCCTACCATCACCATCCTAACTAGAATATATCTTTAACCACCATCACCATCCTAACTAGAATATATCTTTATTAACCCCACCATCACCATCCTAACTAGAATATATCTTTATCAACCACCATCACATCCTAACTAGAATATATCTTTATTAACCCACCATCACCATCCTAACTAGAATATATCTTTATTAACCCCACCATCACCATCCTAACTAGAATATATCTTTATTAACCACCATCACCATCCTAACTAGAATATATCTTTATTAACCCCACCATCACATCCTAACTAGAATATATCTTTATTAATCACCATCACCATCCTAACTAGAATATATCTTTATTAACCTACCATCACCATCCTAACTAGAATATATCTTTATTAACCCAACCATCACCATCCTAACTAGAATATATCTTTATTAACCACCATCACCATCCCAACTAGAATATATCTTTATTAACCCACCATCACCATCCTAACTAGAAAATATCTTTATTAATTCCACCATCACCATCCTAACTAGAATATATCTTTATTAACCACCATCACCATCCTAACTAGAATATATCTTTATTAACCATCATCACCATCCAAACTAGAATATATCTTTATTAACCACCATCACCATCCAAACTAGAATATATCTTTATTAACCCCACCATCACCATCCTAACTAGAATATATCTTTATTAACCACCATCACCATCCTAACTAGAATATATCTTTATTAACCCCACCATCACCATCCTAACTAGAATATCTTTATTAACCCAACCATCACCATCCTAACTAGAATATATCTTTATTAACTCCACCATCACCATCCTAACTAGAATATATCTTTATTAACCACACCATCACAATCACCATCCTAACTAGAATATATCTTTATTAACCATCATCACCATCCTAACTAGAATATATATTTAACCACCATCACCATCCTAACTAGAATATATCTTTATTAACCCCACCATCACCATCCTAACTAGAATATATCTTTATCAACCACCATCACATCCTAACTAGAATATATCTTTATTAACCCCACCATCACCATCCTAACTAGAATATATCTTTATCAACCACCATCACATCCTAACTAGAATATATCTTTATTAACCCTACCATCACATCCTAACTAGAATATATCTTTATTAACCCCACCATCACCATCCTAACTAGAATATATCTTTATTAATCACCATCACCATCCTAACTAGAATATATCTTTATTAACCCCACCATCACATCCTAACTAGAATATATCTTTATTAATCACCATCACCATCCTAACTAGAATATATCTTTATTAACCCCATCATCACCATCCTAACTAGAATATATCTTTATTAACCCCACCATCACCATCCTAACTAGAATATATCTTTAACCACCATCACCATCCCAACTAGAATATATCTTTATTAACCCAACCATCACCATCCCTACTAGAATATATCTTTATTAACCCCACCATCACCATCCTAACTAGAATATATCTTTAACCACCATCACCATCCTAACTAGAATATATCTTTATTAACCCAACCATCACCATCCTAACTAGAATATATCTTTATTAACCACACTATCACATCCTAACTAGAATATATATTTATTAATCCCCATCACATCCTAACTAGAATATATCTTTATTACCTACCATCACCATCCTAACTAGAATATATCTTTATCAACCACCATCACCATCCTAACTAGAATATATCTTTATTAACCCTACCATCACCATCCTAACTAGAATATATCTTTAACCACCATCACCATCCCAACTAGAATATATCTTTATTAACTCCACCATCACCATCCTAACTAGAATATATCTTTATTAACTCTACCATCACCATCCTAACTAGAATACATCTTTATTAACTCCACCATCACCATCCTAACTAGAATATATCTTTATTAACCCCACCATCATCATCCTAACTAGAATATATCTTTATTAACCACACTATCACATCCTAACTAGAATATATATTTATTAATCCCCATCACATCCTAACTAGAATATATCTTTATTACCTACCATCACCATCCTAACTAGAATATATCTTTATTACCTACCATCACCATCCTAACTAGAATATATCTTTATTAACCACCATCACCATCCTAACTAGAATATATCTTTATTAACCACCATCACCATCCTAACTAGAATATATCTTTATTAACCACCATCACCATCCTAACTAGAATATATCTTTATTAATTCCACCATCACCATCCTAACTAGAATATATCTTTATTACCTTCCATCACCATCCTAACTAGAATATATCTTTATTAATTCCACCATCACCATCCTAACTAGAATATATCTTTATTAACCACCATCACCATCCTAACTAGAATATATCTTTATTAACCACCATCACCATCCTAACTAGAATATATCTTTATTAACCACCATCACCATCCTAACTAGAATATATCTTTATTACCTACCATCACCATCCTAACTAGAATATATCTTTATTCACCCCACCATCACCATCCTAACTAGAATATATCTTTATTAACTCCACCATAACCATCCTAACTAGAATATATCTTTATTAACCCCATCACATCCTAACTAGAATATATCTTTATTAACTCCACCATCACCATCCTAACTAGAATATATCTTTATTACCCCCCATCACCATCCTAACTAGAATATATCTTTAACCTACCATCACCATCCTAACTAGAATATATCTTTATTAACCCACCATCACCATCCTAACTAGAATATATCTTTATTAACCCAACCATCACCATCCTAACTAGAATATATCTTTAACCACCATCATCATCCTAACTAGAATATATCTTTATTAACTCCACCATCACCATCCTAACTAGAATATATCTTTATTAACTCCACCATCACCATCCTAACTAGAATATATCTTTATTCAAATCAAATCAAATTTATTTATATAGCCTTCGTACATCAGAATGATATCTTTAAGTGCTGTACAGAAACCCAGCCTAAAACCCCAAACAGCAAGCAATGCAGGTGTAGAAGCACGGTGGCTAGGAAAAACTCCCTAGAAAGGCCAAAACCTAGGAAGAAACCTAGAGAGGAACCAGGCTTTGTGGGGTGGCCAGTCCTCTTCACCTGTGCCTGGAACTATAATAGAACATGGCTGTTCAAATGTTCATAAATGACCAGCATGGTAGAATATATAAGGCAGAACAGTTGAAACTGGACAGCATCACCAGGTGGACTGGGGACAGCAGAGTCATCATGTCAGGTTCCTGGGGCATGGTCCACCATCAGGTCCTCCTAACTAGAATATAGAGAATTATTAACGCACACTTAGATCACCAGGACACTAAATAGGACAGGAGATATCTTTATATAACAAACTGACCATCCCCATCCATTAACTACTGCAGCATAAATCTGGAGGCTGAGACAGGAGGGGTCAGGAGACACTGTGGCCCCATCCAAGGACACCCCAGACATGGCCAAACAGGAAGGATATAACCCCACCCACTTTGCCAAAGCACAGCCTAACCACTAGAATATATCTTTATTAACCCACCATCACCATCCTAACTAGAATATATCTTTATTAACTCCACCATCACCATCCTAACTAGAATATATCTTTATTAACCCCATCACCATCCTAATTAGAATATATCTTTACCACCATCACCATCCCAACTAGAATATATCTTTATTAACTCCACCATCACCATCCTAACTAGAATATATCTTTATTAACCACCATCACCATCCTAACTAGAATATATCTTTATTAACTCCACCATCACCATCCTAACTAGAATATATCTTTAACCACCATCACCATCCTAACTAGAATATATCTTTATTAACTCCACCATCACCATCCTAACTAGAATATATCTTTATTAACCCTACCATCACCATCTAAACTAGAATATATCTTTATTAACCCTACCATCACCATCCTAACTAGAATATATCTTTATTAACCCCACCATCACCATCCCAACTAGAATATATCTTTATTAACTCCACCTTCACCATCCTAACTAGAATATATCTTTAACCACCATCACCATCCTAACTAGAATATATCTTTATTAACTCCACCATCACCATCCTAACTAGAATATATCTTTATTAACCACCATCACCATCCTAACTAGAATATATCTTTATTAACCCCACCATCACCATCCTAACTAAAATATATCTTTATTAACCCCACCATCATCATCCTAACTAGAATATATCTTTATCAACCACCATCACATCCTAACTAGAATGTATCTTTATTAACCCTACCATCACATCCTAACTAGAATATATCTTTATTAACCCCACCATCACCATCCTAACTAGAATATATCTTTATTAATCACCATCACCATCCTAACTAGAATATATCTTTATTAACCCCACCATCACATCCTAACTAGAATATATCTCTATTAATCACCATCACCATCCTAACTAGAATATATCTTTATTAACCCCATCATCACCATCCTAACTAGAATATATCTTTATTAACCCCGTCACCATCCTAACTAGAATATATCTTTAACCACCATCACCATCCCAACTAGAATATATCTTTATTAACTCCACCATCACCATCCTAACTAGAATATATCTTTATTAACCCCATCATCACCATCCTAACTAGAATATATCTTTAACCACCATCACCATCCTAACTAGAATATATCTTTATTAACCCAACCATCACCATCCTAACTAGAATATATCTTTATTAACCACACTATCACATCCTAACTAGAATATATATTTATTAATCCCCATCACATCCTAACTAGAATATATCTTTATTACCTACCATCACCATCCTAACTAGAATATATCTTTATCAACCACCATCACCATCCTAACTAGAATATATCTTTATTAACCCTACCATCACCATCCTAACTAGAATATATCTTTAACCACCATCACCATCCCAACTAGAATATATCTTTATTAACCACCATCACCATCCTAACTAGAATATATCTTTATTAACTCTACCATCACCATCCTAACTAGAATACATCTTTATTAACTCCACCATCACCATCCTAACTAGAATATATCTTTATTAACCCCACCATCATCATCCTAACTAGAATATATCTTTATTAACCACACTATCACATCCTAACTAGAATATATATTTATTAATCCCCATCACATCCTAACTAGAATATATCTTTATTACCTACCATCACCATCCTAACTAGAATATATCTTTATTACCTACCATCACCATCCTAACTAGAATATATCTTTATTAACCACCATCACCATCCTAACTAGAATATATCTTTATTAACCACCATCACCATCCTAACTAGAATATATCTTTATTAACCACCATCACCATCCTAACTAGAATATATCTTTATTAATTCCACCATCACCATCCTAACTAGAATATATCTTTATTACCTTCCATCACCATCCTAACTAGAATATATCTTTATTAATTCCACCATCACCATCCTAACTAGAATATATCTTTATTAACCACCCTCACCATCCTAACTAGAATATATCTTTATTAACCACCATCACCATCCTAACTAGAATATATCTTTATTAACCACCATCACCATCCTAACTAGAATATATCTTTATTACCTACCATCACCATCCTAACTAGAATATATCTTTATTCACCCCACCATCACCATCCTAACTAGAATATATCTTTATTAACTCCACCATAACCATCCTAACTAGAATATATCTTTATTAATCCCCATCACATCCTAACTAGAATATATCTTTATTAACTCCACCATCACCATCCTAACTAGAATATATCTTTATTAACCCCCATCACCATCCTAACTAGAATATATCTTTAACCACCATCACCATCCTAACTACAATATATCTTTATTAACTCCACCATCACCATCCTAACTAGAATATATCTTTATTAACCCCGTCACCATCCTAACTAGAATATATCTTTAACCACCATCATCATCCCAACTAGAATATATCTTTATTAACTCCACCATCACCATCCTAACTAGAATATATCTTTATTAACTCCACCATCACCATCCTAACTAGAATATATCTTTATTCAAATCAAATCAAATTTATTTATATAGCCCTTCGTACATCAGCTGATATCTCAAAGTGCTGTACAGAAACCCAGCCTAAAACCCCAAACAGCAAGCAATGCAGGTGTAGAAGCACGGTGGCTAGGAAAAACTCCCTAGAAAGGCCAAAACCTAGGAAGAAACCTAGAGAGGAACCAGGCTATGTGGGGTGGCCAGTCCTCTTCTGGCTGTGCCGGGTGGAGATTATAACAGAACATGGCCAAGATGTTCAAATGTTCATAAATGACCAGCATGGTCGAATAATAATAATAAGGCAGAACAGTTGAAACTGGAGCAGCAGCACGGCCAGGTGGACTGGGGACAGCAAGGAGTCATCATGTCAGGTAGTCCTGGGGCATGGTCCTAGTGCTCAGGTCCTCCGAGAGAGAGGGAGAGAGAAAGAGAGAATTAGAGAACGCACACTTAGATTCACACAGGACACCGAATAGGACAGGAGAGGTACTCCAGATATAACAAACTGACCCTATCCCCCGACACATTAACTACTGCAGCATAAATACTGGAGGCTGAGACAGGAGGGGTCAGGAGACACTGTGGCCCCATCCAAGGACACCCCCAGACAGGGCCAAACAGGAAGGATATAACCCCACCCACTTTGCCAAAGCACAGCCCCCACACCACTAGAGGGATTATTATTAACTCCACCATCACCATCCTAACTACAATATATCTTTATTAACCCCGTCACCATCCTAATTAGAATATATCTTTAACCACCATCACCATCCCAACTAGAATATATCTTTATTAACTCCACCTTCACCATCCTAACTAGAATATAGCTTTATTCACCACCATCACCATCCTAACTAGAATATATCTTTATTAACTCCACCTTCACCATCCTAACTAGAATATATCTTTAACCACCATCACCATCCTAACTAGAATATATCTTTATTAACCCCACCATCACCATCCTAACTAGAATATATCTTTATTAACCCCACCATCACCATCTAAACTAGAATATATCTTTATTAACCCTACCATCACCATCCTAACTAGAATATATCTTTCTTAACCCCACCATCACCATCCTAACTAGAATATATCTTTATTAACTCCACCATCACCATCCTAACTAGAATATATCTTTATTAACTCCACCATCACCATCCTAACTAGAATATATCTTTATTAACCACACCATCACCATCCTAACTAGAATATATCTTTATTAACCACCATCACCATCCTAACTAGAATATATCTTTATTAACCCCACCATCACCATCCTAACTAAATATATCTTTATTAACCCCACCATCATCATCCTAACTAGAATATATCTTTATTAACCACACTATCACATCCTAACTAGAATATATATTTATTAATCCCCATCACATCCTAACTAGAATATATCTTTATTAACCACCATCACCATCCTAACTAGAATATATCTTTATTAACTCCACCATCACCATCCTAACTAGAATATATCTTTATTAATCCCCATCACATCCTAACTAGAATATATCTTTATTAACACCACCATCACCATCCTAACTAGAATATATCTTTATTAACCACCATCACCATCCTAACTAGAATATATCTTTATTAACCCACTATCACCATCCTAACTAGAATATATCTTTATTAATCCCCACCATCACATCCTAACTAGAATATATCTTTATTAACCCCATCACATCCTAACTAGAATATATCTTTATTAACCACCATCACCATCACCATCCTAACTAGAATATATCTTTATTAACCACCATCACCATCCTAACTAGAATATATCTTTAACCACCATCACCATCCTAACTAGAATATATCTTTATTACCCACCATCACCATCCTAACTAGAATATATCTTTATTAACCACACCATCACCATCCTAACTAGAATATATCTTTATTAACCACCATCACCATCCTAACTAGAATATATCTTTATTAACCACACCATCACCATCCTAACTAGAATATATCTTTATTAACCACCATCTCCATCCTAACTAGAATATATCTTTCACCACCATCACCATCCTAACTAGAATATATCTTTATTAACCACCATCACCATCCTAACTAGAATATATCTTTATTAACTACCATCACCATCCTAACTAGAATATATCTTTATTAACTCACCATCACCATCCTAACTAGAATATATCTTTATTAACCCCACCATCACCATCCTAACTAGAATATATCTTTATTAACCACACTATCACATCCTAACTAGAATATATATTTATTAATCCCCATCACATCCTAACTAGAATATATCTTTATTACCTACCATCACCATCCTAACTAGAATATATCTTTATTACCTACCATCACCATCCTAACTAGAATATATCTTTATTAACCACCATCACCATCCTAACTAGAATATATCTTTATTAACCACCATCACCATCCTAACTAGAATATATCTTTATTAACCACCATCACCATCCTAACTAGAATATATCTTTATTAATTCCACCATCACCATCCTAACTAGAATATATCTTTATTACCTTCCATCACCATCCTAACTAGAATATATCTTTATTAATTCCACCATCACCATCCTAACTAGAATATATCTTTATTAACCACCCTCACCATCCTAACTAGAATATATCTTTATTAACCACCATCACCATCCTAACTAGAATATATCTTTATTAACCACCATCACCATCCTAACTAGAATATATCTTTATTACCTACCATCACCATCCTAACTAGAATATATCTTTATTCACCCCACCATCACCATCCTAACTAGAATATATCTTTATTAACTCCACCATAACCATCCTAACTAGAATATATCTTTATTAATCCCCATCACATCCTAACTAGAATATATCTTTATTAACTCCACCATCACCATCCTAACTAGAATATATCTTTATTAACCCCCCCATCACCATCCTAACTAGAATATATCTTTAACCACCATCACCATCCTAACTACAATATATCTTTATTAACTCCACCATCACCATCCTAACTAGAATATATCTTTATTAACCCCGTCACCATCCTAACTAGAATATATCTTTAACCACCATCATCATCCCAACTAGAATATATCTTTATTAACTCCACCATCACCATCCTAACTAGAATATATCTTTATTAACTCCACCATCACCATCCTAACTAGAATATATCTTTATTCAAATCAAATCAAATTTATTTATATAGCCCTTCGTACATCAGCTGATATCTCAAAGTGCTGTACAGAAACCCAGCCTAAAACCCCAAACAGCAAGCAATGCAGGTGTAGAAGCACGGTGGCTAGGAAAAACTCCCTAGAAAGGCCAAAACCTAGGAAGAAACCTAGAGAGGAACCAGGCTATGTGGGGTGGCCAGTCCTCTTCTGGCTGTGCCGGGTGGAGATTATAACAGAACATGGCCAAGATGTTCAAATGTTCATAAATGACCAGCATGGTCGAATAATAATAAGGCAGAACAGTTGAAACTGGAGCAGCAGCACGGCCAGGTGGACTGGGGACAGCAAGGAGTCATCATGTCAGGTAGTCCTGGGGCATGGTCCTAGGGCTCAGGTCCTCCGAGAGAGAGAGAGAGAAGAGAGAGAATTAGAGAACGCACACTTAGATTCACACAGGACACCGAATAGGACAGGAGAGGTACTCCAGATATAACAAACTGACCCTATCCCCCGACACATTAACTACTGCAGCATAAATACTGGAGGCTGAGACAGGAGGGTCAGGAGACACTGTGGCCCCATCCAAGGACACCCCCAGACAGGGCCAAACAGGAAGGATATAACCCCACCCACTTTGCCAAAGCACAGCCCCCACACCACTAGAGGGATTATTATTAACTCCACCATCACCATCCTAACTACAATATATCTTTATTAACTCCACCATCACCATCCTAACTAGAATATATCTTTATTAACCCCGTCACCATCCTAATTAGAATATATCTTTAACCACCATCACCATCCCAACTAGAATATATCTTTATTAACTCCACCTTCACCATCCTAACTAGAATATAGCTTTATTCACCACCATCACCATCCTAACTAGAATATATCTTTATTAACTCCACCTTCACCATCCTAACTAGAATATATCTTTAACCACCATCACCATCCTAACTAGAATATATCTTTATTAACTCCACCATCACCATCCTAACTAGAATATATCTTTATTAACCCTACCATCACCATCTAAACTAGAATATATCTTTATTAACCCTACCATCACCATCCTAACTAGAATATATCTTTCTTAACCCCACCATCACCATCCCAACTAGAATATATCTTTATTAACTCCACCTTCACCATCCTAACTAGAATATATCTTTAACCACCATCACCATCCTAACTAGAATATATCTTTATTAACTCCACCATCACCATCCTAACTAGAATATATCTTTATTAACCACCATCACCATCCTAACTAGAATATATCTTTATTAACCCCACCATCACCATCCTAACTAAAATATATCTTTATTAACCCCACCATCATCATCCTAACTAGAATATATCTTTATTAACCACACTATCACATCCTAACTAGAATATATATTTATTAATCCCCATCACATCCTAACTAGAATATATCTTTATTACCTACCATCACCATCCTAACTAGAATATATCTTTATTAACTCCACCATCACCATCCTAACTAGAATATATCTTTATTAATCCCCATCACATCCTAACTAGAATATAGCTTTATTCACCACCATCACCATCACCATCCTAACTAGAATATAGCTTTATTCACCACCATCACCATCCTAACTAGAATATATCTTTATTAACCACACTATCACATCCTAACTAGAATATATATTTATTAATCCCCATCACATCCTAACTAGAATATATCTTTCTTAACCCCATCACATCCTAACTAGAATATAGCTTTATCAACCACCATCACCATCACCATCCTAACTAGAATATAGCTTTATTAATTCCACCATCACCATCCTAACTAGAATATAGCTTTATTCACCACCATCACCATCCTAACTAGAATATATCTTTATTAACCCCACCATCACCATCCTAACTAGAATATATCTTTATTAACCCCACCATCACCATCTAAACTAGAATATATCTTTATTAACCCTACCATCACCATCCTAACTAGAATATATCTTTCTTAACCCCACCATCACCATCCTAACTAGAATATATCTTTATTAACTCCACCATCACCATCCTAACTAGAATATATCTTTATTAACTCCACCATCACCATCCTAACTAGAATATATCTTTATTAACCACACCATCACCATCCTAACTAGAATATATCTTTATTAACCACCATCACCATCCTAACTAGAATATATCTGTATTAACCACACCATCACCATCCTAACTAGAATATATCTTTATTAACCACCATCACCATCCTAACTAGAATATATCTTTATTAACCCCACCATCACCATCCTAACTAGAATATATCTTTATTAACTCCACCATCACCATCCTAACTAGAATATATCTTTATTAACCACACCATCACCATCCTAACTAGAATATATCTTTATTAACCACCATCACCATCCTAACTAGAATATATCTTTATTAACCACACCATCACCATCCTAACTAGAATATATCTTTATTAACCACACTATCACATCCTAACTAGAATATATATTTATTAATCCCCATCACATCCTAACTAGAATATATCTTTATTACCTACCATCACCATCCTAACTAGAATATATCTTTATTACCTACCATCACCATCCTAACTAGAATATATCTTTATTAACCACCATCACCATCCTAACTAGAATATATCTTTATTAACCACCATCACCATCCTAACTAGAATATATCTTTATTAACCACCATCACCATCCTAACTAGAATATATCTTTATTAATTCCACCATCACCATCCTAACTAGAATATATCTTTATTACCTTCCATCACCATCCTAACTAGAATATATCTTTATTAATTCCACCATCACCATCCTAACTAGAATATATCTTTATTAACCACCCTCACCATCCTAACTAGAATATATCTTTATTAACCACCATCACCATCCTAACTAGAATATATCTTTATTAACCACCATCACCATCCTAACTAGAATATATCTTTATTACCTACCATCACCATCCTAACTAGAATATATCTTTATTCACCCCACCATCACCATCCTAACTAGAATATATCTTTATTAACTCCACCATAACCATCCTAACTAGAATATATCTTTATTAATCCCCATCACATCCTAACTAGAATATATCTTTATTAACTCCACCATCACCATCCTAACTAGAATATATCTTTATTAACCCCCATCACCATCCTAACTAGAATATATCTTTAACCACCATCACCATCCTAACTACAATATATCTTTATTAACTCCACCATCACCATCCTAACTAGAATATATCTTTATTAACCCCGTCACCATCCTAACTAGAATATATCTTTAACCACCATCATCATCCCAACTAGAATATATCTTTATTAACTCCACCATCACCATCCTAACTAGAATATATCTTTATTAACTCCACCATCACCATCCTAACTAGAATATATCTTTATTCAAATCAAATCAAATTTATTTATATAGCCCTTCGTACATCAGCTGATATCTCAAAGTGCTGTACAGAAACCCAGCCTAAAACCCCAAACAGCAAGCAATGCAGGTGTAGAAGCACGGTGGCTAGGAAAAACTCCCTAGAAAGGCCAAAACCTAGGAAGAAACCTAGAGAGGAACCAGGCTATGTGGGGTGGCCAGTCCTCTTCTGGCTGTGCCGGGTGGAGATTATAACAGAACATGGCCAAGATGTTCAAATGTTCATAAATGACCAGCATGGTCGAATAATAATAAGGCAGAACAGTTGAAACTGGAGCAGCAGCACGGCCAGGTGGACTGGGGACAGCAAGGAGTCATCATGTCAGGTAGTCCTGGGGCATGGTCCTAGGGCTCAGGTCCTCCGAGAGAGAGAGAGAGAGAAAGAGAGAATTAGAGAACGCACACTTAGATTCACACAGGACACCGAATAGGACAGGAGAGGTACTCCAGATATAACAAACTGACCCTATCCCCCCGACACATTAACTACTGCAGCATAAATACTGGAGGCTGAGACAGGAGGGGTCAGGAGACACTGTGGCCCCATCCAAGGACACCCCCAGACAGGGCCAAACAGGAAGGATATAACCCCACCCACTTTGCCAAAGCACAGCCCCCACACCACTAGAGGGATTATTATTAACTCCACCATCACCATCCTAACTACAATATATCTTTATTAACTCCACCATCACCATCCTAACTAGAATATATCTTTATTAACCCCGTCACCATCCTAATTAGAATATATCTTTAACCACCATCACCATCCCAACTAGAATATATCTTTATCTTTCACCATCCTAACTAGAATATAGCTTTATTCACCACCATCACCATCCTAACTAGAATATATCTTTATTAACTCCACCTTCACCATCCTAACTAGAATATATCTTTAACCACCATCACCATCCTAACTAGAATATATCTTTATTAACTCCACCATCACCATCCTAACTAGAATATATCTTTATTAACCCTACCATCACCATCTAAACTAGAATATATCTTTATTAACCCTACCATCACCATCCTAACTAGAATATATCTTTCTTAACCCCACCATCACCATCCCAACTAGAATATATCTTTATTAACCCACCTTCACCATCCTAACTAGAATATATCTTTAACCACCATCACCATCCTAACTAGAATATATCTTTATTAACTCCACCATCACCATCCTAACTAGAATATATCTTTATTAACCACCATCACCATCCTAACTAGAATATATCTTTATTAACCCCACCATCACCATCCTAACTAGAATATATCTTTATTAACCCCACCATCATCATCCTAACTAGAATATATCTTTATTAACCACACTATCACATCCTAACTAGAATATATCTTTATTAATCCCCATCACCATCCTAACTAGAATATATCTTTATTACCTACCATCACCATCCTAACTAGAATATATCTTTATTAACTCCACCATCACCATCCTAACTAGAATATATCTTTATTAACCCCATCACCATCAACTAGAATATAGCTTTATTCACCACCATCACCATCACCATCCTAACTAGAATATAGCTTTATTCACCACCATCACCATCCTAACTAGAATATATCTTTATTAACCACACTATCACATCCTAACTAGAATATATATTTATTAATCCCCATCACATCCTAACTAGAATATATCTTTATTAACCCACCATCACATCCTAACTAGAATATATCTTTATTAACCCCATCACCATCCTAACTAGAATATATCTTTATCAACCACCATCACCATCACCATCCTAACTAGAATATATCTTTATTAATTCCACCATCACCATCCTAACTAGAATATATCTTTATTAACCACCATCACCATCCTAACTAGAATATATCTTTATTAACCCCACCATCACCATCCTAACTAGAATATATCTTTATTAACCCCACCATCACCATCCTAACTAGAATATATCTTTATTAACCCACCATCACCATCCTAACTAGAATATATCTTTCTTAACCCCACCATCACCTAGAATATATCTTTATTAACATCACATCCTAACTAGAATATATCTTTATTAACTCCACCATCACCATCCTAACTAGAATATATCTTTATTAACCACACCATCACCATCCTAACTAGAATATATCTTTATTAACACCATCACCATCCTAACTAGAATATATCTTTATTAACCACCATCACCATCCTAACTAGAATATATCTTTCACCATCCTAACTAGAATATATCCACCATCACCATCCTAACTAGAATATATCTTTATTAACCACCATCACCATCCTAACTAGAATATATCTTTAACCACCATCACCATCCTAACTAGAATATATCTTTATTAACCCCACCATCACCATCCTAACTAGAATATATCTTTATTAACCCCACCATCACCATCCTAACTAGAATATATCTTTATTAACCCCACCATCACCATCCTAACTAGAATATATCTTTATTACCCATTTTTGAATGGAACGTTTTTGTTGTTGTTGCTTTGCTTTCCGTGTGCAATACAATGTCTGAGTGTTTTTACCTTCCTCCCTTTTCCTCGTCCTACAGCCCAGATGAAGATAGGTTGCGATAACACGGTGGTTAGGATGGTGTCAAGCGGTCGGTTTGTCAACCGGGTGGCGTTCCAGTACCGTCTGCTGGACCGGCAGGAGCTGCAGAGGATCAAGGTGAACAGTGTGGAGGATTTCTGCTTCACTGGCTGAGCTCTCTGTCTCTTCATCCATCTCCCCAACATGTTGTCTATCTACCACCTAGCTAATGGGGACCACGCATAACTGGCTGAGCTCTCTGTCTCTTTATCCATCTCCCAACATGTTGTCTATCTACCACCTAGCTAATGGGGACCACGCATCACCGTCTGAGCTCTCTGTCTCTTTATCCATCTCCCAACATGTTGTCTATCTACCACCTAGCTAATGGGGACCACGCATCACTGGCTGAGCTCTCTGTCTCTTTATCCATCTCCCCCCAACATGTTGTCTATCTACCACCTAGCTAATGGGGACCACGCATCACTGGCTGAGCTCTCTGTCTCTTCATCCATCTCCCCCAACATGTTGTCCATCTACCACCTAGCTAATGGGGACCACGCATCACTGGCTGAGCTCTCTGTCTCTTTATCCATCTCCCCCCCAACATGTTGTCTATCTACCACCTAGCTAATGGGGACCACGCTTCACCGGCTGAGCTCTCTGTCTCTTTATCCATCTCCCCCCCAACATGTTGTCTATCTACCACCTAGCTAATGGGGACCACGCATCACCGGCTGAGCTCTCTGTCTCTTTATCCATCTCCCAACATGTTGTCTATCTACCACCTAGCTAATGGGGACCACGCATCACTGGCTGAGCTCTCTGTCTCTTTATCCATCTCCCCCAACATGTTGTCTATCTACCACCTAGCTAATGGGGACCACGCATCACTGGCTGAGCTCTCTGTCTCTTCATCCATCTCCCCCCCAACATGTTGTCCATCTACCACCTAGCTAATGGGGACCACGCATCACCGTCTGAGCTCTCTGTCTCTTTATCCATCTCCCAACATGTTGTCTATCTACCACCTAGCTAATGGGGACCACGCATCACCGGCTGCCAAATCTACTATGAGACTGATTACAGAAAAAAGCCTGAAGGTTGCCATAAAATTCTGTTCTGTACTACATTTTGAATTTAAAGAGATTTATTAATTTTGTACCTCATTCGTTTTTTTTTTTGTGTTGTTGCTCACTTTCTGTTCAATGAATTGTGGCTGGTGCTCAAGCCTAATAAAGTGGTATTTTGTGTTTGTTTCTAATATTGTTTTTTATTCTGTTGAGCTTGTGTGATTATATGCAGTACATGACTGTACAAACGGCCAGTGAGGGTGTTAAGCAGGGCATTTTTAGTTCACATTCTCTACAAGAAAGGGTTCTGACAAACGGAATGTTTCTATCTATTTATTTTGCGAGACGATATGTGTGGTTACAGGAGTGTGGATGGGAGGCGATATGTGTGGTTACAGGAGTGTGGATGGGAGACGATATGTGTGGTTACAGGAGTGTGGATGGGAGACGATATGTGTGGTTACAGGAGTGTGGATGGGAGACGATATGTGTGGTTACAGGAGTGTGGATGGGAGACGATATGTGTGGTTACAGGAGTGTGGATGGGAGGCGATATGTGTGGTTACAGGAGTGTGGATGGGAGACGATATGTGTGGTTACAGGAGTGTGGATGGGAGACGATATGTGTGGTTACAGGAGTGTGGATGGGAGGCGATATGTGTGGTTACAGGAGTGTGGATGGGAGGCGATATGTGTGGTTACAGGAGTGTGGATGGGAGGCGATATGTGTGGTTACAGGAGTGTGGATGGGAGGCGATATGTGTGGTTACAGGAGTGTGGATGGGAGGCGATATGTGTGGTTACAGGAGTGTGGATGGGAGGCGATATGTGTGGTTACAGGAGTGTGGATGGGAGACGATATGTGTGGTTACAGGAGTGTGGATGGGAGGCGATATGTGTGGTTACAGGAGTGTGGATGGGAGACGATATGTGTGGTTACAGGAGTGTGGATGGGAGACGATATGTGTGGTTACAGGAGTGTGGATGGGAGACGATATGTGTGGTTACAGGAGTGTGGATGGGAGACGATATGTGTGGTTACAGGAGTATGGATGGGAGACGATATGTGTGGTTACAGGAGTGTGGATGGGAGACGATATGTGTGGTTACAGGAGTGTGGATGGGAGACGATATGTGTGGTTACAGGAGTGTGGATGGGAGACGATATGTGTGGGTACAGGAGTGTGGATGGGAGACGATATGTGTGGGTACAGGAGTGTGGATGGGAGACGATATGTGTGGTTACAGGAGTGTGGATGGGAGACGATATGTGTGGTTACAGGAGTGTGGATGGGAGACGATATGTGTGGTTACAGGAGTGTGGATGGGAGGCGATATGTGTGGTTACAGGAGTGTGGATGGGAGACGATATGTGTGGTTACAGGAGTGTGGATGGGAGACGATATGTGTGGTTACAGGAGTGTGGATGGGAGACGATATGTGTGGTTACAGGAGTGTGGATGGGAGGCGATATGTGTGGTTACAGGAGTGTGGATGGGAGGCGATATGTGTGGTTACAGGAGTGTGGATGGGAGGCGATATGTGTGGTTACAGGAGTGTGGATGGGAGACGATATGTGTGGTTACAGGAGTGTGGATGGGAGGCGATATGTGTGGTTACAGGAGTGTGGATGGGAGGCGATATGTGTGGTTACAGGAGTGTGGATGGGAGACGATATGTGTGGTTACAGGAGTGTGGATGGGAGACGATATGTGTGGTTACAGGAGTGTGGATGGGAGACGATATGTGTGGTTACAGGAGTGTGGATGGGAGACGATATGTGTGGTTACAGGAGTGTGGATGGGAGACGATATGTGTGGTTACAGGAGTGTGGATGGGAGACGATATGTGTGGTTACAGGAGTGTGGATGGGAGGCGATATGTGTGGTTACAGGAGTGTGGATGGGAGACGATATGTGTGGTTACAGGAGTGTGGATGGGAGGCGATATGTGTGGTTACAGGAGTGTGGATGGGAGACGATATGTGTGGTTACAGGAGTGTGGATGGGAGACGATATGTGTGGTTACAGGAGTGTGGATGGGAGACGATATGTGTGGTTACAGGAGTGTGGATGGGAGACGATATGTGTGGTTACAGGAGTGTGGATGGGAGGCGATATGTGTGGTTACAGGAGTGTGGATGGGAGACGATATGTGTGGTTACAGGAGTGTGGATGGGAGACGATATGTGTGGTTACAGGAGTGTGGATGGGAGGCGATATGTGTGGTTACAGGAGTGTGGATGGGAGGCGATATGTGTGGTTACAGGAGTGTGGATGGGAGGCGATATGTGTGGTTACAGGAGTGTGGATGGGAGGCGATATGTGTGGTTACAGGAGTGTGGATGGGAGACGATATGTGTGGTTACAGGAGTGTGGATGGGAGACGATATGTGTGGTTACAGGAGTGTGGATGGGAGGCGATATGTGTGGTTACAGGAGTGTGGATGGGAGACGATATGTGTGGTTACAGGAGTGTGGATGGGAGACGATATGTGTGGTTACAGGAGTGTGGATGGGAGACGATATGTGTGGTTACAGGAGTGTGGATGGGAGGCGATATGTGTGGTTACAGGAGTGTGGATGGGAGACGATATGTGTGGTTACAGGAGTGTGGATGGGAGGTGATATGTGTGGTTACAGGAGTGTGGATGGGAGACGATATGTGTGGTTACAGGAGTGTGGATGGGAGACGATATGTGTGGTTACAGGAGTGTGGATGGGAGACGATATGTGTGGTTACAGGAGTGTGGATGGGAGACGATATGTGTGGTTACAGGAGTGTGGATGGGAGACGATATGTGTGGTTACAGGAGTGTGGATGGGAGACGATATGTGTGGTTACAGGAGTGTGGATGGGAGACGATATGTGTGGTTACAGGAGTGTGGGTGGGAGGCGATATGTGTGGTTACAGGAGTGTGGATGGGAGACGATATGTGTGGTTACAGGAGTGTGGGTGGGAGACGATATGTGTGGTTACAGGAGTGTGGATGGGAGACGATATGTGTGGTTACAGGAGTGTGGATGGGAGACGATATGTGTGGTTACAGGAGTGTGGATGGGAGACGATATGTGTGGTTACAGGAGTGTGGATGGGAGACGATATGTGTGGTTACAGGAGTGTGGATGGGAGGTGAGTGTTCAATGGAGGATGTCAAATACATGTTCATTTCTGTTATCTATATTTATTTGTATCAAACAATTTTTTTTGTAATAAAACTGAATCGCATGAGAAAGCACTCATTGGAGATGATAATTCCTTTCATTTTTTAAATCAGTAAAATTATGCAGAACTAACCGGGTTGGCTGTCAGGGGAAGGATGCTGGGGGTCTGGTGGGGGTGGGGGGGGTGGGGGGTCTGGGGGGTCACTATGAAGAGGAAGGGAAGATGTCAACATCAGTCACATGTCTCAACCTAACAAGAAAACCCTCTCCAGTTCCCGATTACACAGAATTTAAGCATTCTTAAAATAGTCAATAGTTAAGTACATGTTAATCTATTTTGATTAGTTGAGTTTACTTCAATAGAACCAGAAAGAACACTGTGATATTTTGGTATCCAAGTCATTCCATATCCTGAAG